>NW_024412429.1:3009328-3084058 GCF_014898765.1 Herpailurus yagouaroundi | reverse complement strand
GGGGGGGGGGGTCCGGGGCGTCCCCGCGGGTGGCCGGGCTCGGCGCCGCGTGCCCCCCGCCGCACCCACCTGCGTCCGGCCGCGGCATCGCCGGCTCGCTCACGTCCCGGCTCCCGGGGCCCTCCCCTCGCTCGGGGACAGTCACCGGCCGCCCGAGCCCGGCCCGGGCGGGGACGCGCCAGCAGGAGGAGCCGAGCGTCTGGCTGGTGTCACGACCCGACTGTTGCGTGCGACCGGCCACGGAGCCGGAGCCGGAGCCGGGACGGCGTGGGGCGGGACCGGGCGGGACCGGCCTCCCCCGTCGGCCCCCACCACCGACAGGACTCAATCAACCCGGGGCGGAGGCGGGAGGGCCGGCTGGGTCCCGAGTCCTGGGCGGAGTCCCTGCCGCTTGGAGGGAAAGTCCTGGACAACCGCTTGGCGCCTTTAAGAGGGTGGGAGTTGGGCCGCGGGGTCACCCGCCAGGCCAGGCTGCCGGCCCGCGCCCTGGTGTCAGAGGGGAAGGCCGGCCGCCCTCTGCCCTCGAAGACGCTGGGGAAAAGGCATCTCGGGGGATCCTCTTAGTTCCCCTTGTACAATGCTGATGCCACTGCTGAAAGGCGGTCCCCTGAAATTCGAGCCCTAGCTTTATCAACGGGCAAAACAGGCCCGTGTCAGTGATGCCATGACAATGACAGAGGAAACGGTGCACACGGAGGGATTCCTGGGCGCAGAGCAATGTACTTACTGCTGTAACGGTGGTTCAAGCGAGTGACACATCGTGACTGTCATCCCATATTCGAGGAGGAGACCTGGAGACCTCCCTCCGACGTTCAGATGAGTGATGACGTCACACGGCGACGCATCACAAGTCAAGGCACCACTCAAGGAGAATTATCCCCCAGGAAACACTCTTCCATAGGAGGTGCTTTCAGGCCTAACCGGGGACGGGACCAGGTTGTGCGGCTATGGCCCAGGTCAGCCGAAAGCATTCAAGTGTGGGTGACTCCAAGTGCGCTGTGCCAGTGGCCGCCCCCCCCCCCCCCCCCCCCACCCCAGCAGCACCTCCCGGCCGTGAGGGCACTGGCCGCGTCCCTGTCCCTCCTGCCCCCGTGTCAGGGCACCAGGCAAGAGCGGAACTCGGTCGGTGGCCAGAGCCGTTCTCCCCACAGCTGGGGGTGGAGAAGGGGGCTGAGGCCCCATAATCTCCACCTGCAACCGAAAACCACATCTACATACGTGTTCTCCACAAAATGTGCAAACGCGGCTTCAAGACAGGCTTCGTTCTCTCAAACGTTCTCCCCATCCTGCCGGGGCCTCAAGGTTAGCCTCCCGCTGCCCGCTGCTCAGAGGCCGGGATGTTTGAGGCAGGTTGGGTCATAAATCTCTGCCGCAGGCACTGAATGTGCCTGTTTTATTCCAAGTTTCTGTATTTCTAGGTGGATGCGGGACCGGGTAGGTTAGTGGTGCAGCGGGTGGACAGCGTCCCGCCGGGAGAGCCCGGGTTGGAGGGCAGGCGGACACAGTGAAGACAGGAGAGGACGGGGGCACAGGAGGACTCGAAGGGGAAGGTGACACACAGGAAAAGCAGCAAACTGGATCCTCCCGAGACTGGAGTATGGGTCCCAGATGCCCAGTGGCTGCAGTGGCATCCGTGACGGGGTCCTAATTCCTAAGTCCCGCAGGACAGTCGCAGGTGAGCAGGCGGAGCTGGCGATCCCATAATCGCCTGCCTGTGTGGCTTCTGTCACCATCTCCTTTCTGCTAGGAACTGGGGGCGGAGTGGGATGGAGGAGAGGAGACAATCCCAGCAACAGAATTCCAGACACACCACATCTGAGCCAGCACCTTGAGGAAGGGAAGGAAAGTCCTGGGCAAGGGTGAGGGGCTATTAGCCACGCCCACATCCACAGTAGCAGAGATTGGGCATCTTCCTCCAAGAAGAGACAGTGAGATTCATCAGACCGCTGCACACGTCGGACGAGACTGTCCCTGGGATTCTCCAGAACCCCCACATCCTGTCCCAGCCCAGAAGCATGGGGACTTGGGAAGCTGGAAGTCTCTGCCTGACCTCCGAGGAGAAAGTGAGTGCCGGGCGCCTGCCATCGCGTCACCTGCCCAGGTCAGAAGGGCGCTCCTCTCCTGTCTTTCCTCAAAGCCCCGGTAAGCACCCCTGCCGGGGGCGACAACTTCCGGTACCTGGTGGTGGGCTACTGGCCCCGGAGCGGCAGAGGAGTGAGTGTCCCCCACAGGACTCTGCTCTTCAGACTCCGCTCAAGCATCCAGATGACAGCATCCCTGCTCCCTGCCAGCCACCTCTTCTACTCGAACCCTTCGGCCCCCGGGAAACTGGAGGCTGGAAAGAGTGGCCTGGCCTGGCGGGGACCGTGGGAGAGCAGCGCGCATCACCTGCACTGTCGCGGCCCGCTGGCTGTTACAGAATCCGTTACAGTCTGTGTGGTTGAATCGAACCGCTGGTGACAGTTACCAGGAAGGAAAACCACACTAGGACAGCCAGCCAAACTTCCCTCCAGAATTGGGGACGCGACAGAAAAGCAACTACAGTCAAGAAGTAACAGCCAGCGGTAACTTGGTCATTTGCGTGGGATTTTGCGTGCTGGGCCCAGAACCCAACAGTGGGGCTGTAGCTACGTGTGAAACAGGAAAACAGGAGGACCAGAATCCCGGGATCGGGTTATCAGTTTCACACTGTATTCCTGGGGTCTCCGGACTCTAAAACCCATGAGTATGTTTCATCTGGAGGTCACAAAAGTTACCTCAACTATAAGCTGGTTGATTTGGAAGGTCAGTTATGCAAAAGCCCATATACGTACTCAGAACTGTCCGTATTTTTTGCCTGTGCTGTCTCACTTTCCAATTACGTCGATGCTCCTTTTTGTTTTTTGTTTTAATTTTTTTTCAACGTTTTTTATTTATTTTTGGGACAGAGAGAGACAGAGCATGAACGGGGGAGGGGCAGAGAGAGAGGGAGACACAGAATCGGAAACAGGCTCCAGGCTCTGAGCTGTCAGCACAGAGCCCGACACGGGGCTCGAACTCACGGACCGCGAGATCGTGACCTGGCTGAAGTTGGACGCTTAACCGACTGTGCCACCCAGGCGCCCCTCGATGCTCCTTTTTGAAACATTACACTTGGCACACTGTCACATCAGCGTCAGGTGCACAGCACAGCGATTCGACCCGTCTGTGGGGGATGCTGTGCTCACGAGCGTCGCTATCACCTGTCACCAGACGATGCCGTGACATTTGTTTGATTTTCAGATTCTGAACAAACGCGAACACGGTGTGGTCCACCATTTGAGAATTCATGGTCATTTTTTCTCCCACTGTTGTATCAGAGTTAAGTGTAGGAACGCGGACTTTTTGTTATGACAACCCTTGAAACTGTTTCCAGGACAAACAAAGACGTAAGCAGAAAATATTTAAATCACCAAAATAAAGAAGCAAGACGATATCCAGGCCCCACTAAAATCAGCACAAGTGCTGTGCAGGTTTGAAGGGAAGGGAAAACCGTGCAGCCTGCGGGATGCTGAGCCTGCTCTGTGGGAGGCTGGGGTCCCACAGGGATCCCCCCAAATCCTGAGTACAGACACACTGCGCTCACCAGCTCATCCCCAAGGAGGCCACTTATTGAGGCAGCACCGGCGATCACACCATGGTGCCCGGAAACCAGTCGCTATTTTAAGAAAGTTCCTTTTTCTCACGAGCTCCTCAGTGTCTCGGCTTTACCTCGGTATGACGACTTCAGTGCATGTTCAGAAAAATGTCCAAAGGCAAAGAGATCGATGCCCTGCTTTTCCAAATCACACCGTCTTCCCACATGCTGTGCTTTGTTCCCGTGTTTTGACTCAAATGACTTCACGCGAGGGGGCGGTAAATCATCCAACAGCCAGAACCAACATGGAGTCTGAATTTTAAACCGCAAGAGGTCTCTTTCTGGCTGTTACAATCCTTGTGGACCCCTGAGACACAGACGACTTGGTCGATAACCAGAAATACGTCCATTCCTTCTTCTCACAGTGGTCTGTTACCGTGAGAGGGTCTGGGGGTAGAAAACGTTCAGGAACCTGTTCAGACACTGTTTGCTTTAGAGTCCTTCTCCCCAACGCTAACATAATGATCCACTTTATCTGGATTTTGCTCCACTCAAACCTCACGAGCTTTAGGAGAGAAGAACCAGAAGGACCTGTGTTTTACGGACGACCGACCAAGATTTCCCCAGGAGCTTCACGACCAGCCACAAGGAGACCTGCCGGGTCAGGGAGGCCCTAGAGCCCTCTCCCCTCGCTGCTGTGGGGCCTCAACGCCTCCCTGACACTCCGAGGACCCGCTTCTATTTTTACGGCCTCTCTGGATGTTAACCTCAGTAGAAATTCCAAGTGACTTAAAAAACGTGTATTAACACATCTAAAAATGACGACAAACCCGTGACATTAACAATACACCCATTACGCTGGGGCGTCCGGCTGGCTCAGTCAGAGGAACACATGGCTCTCGATCTCGCGGTTGTGAGTTCAAGCCCCACATCGGGTGTAGACATGAGTAAAAAGATAAACTGAAAAACGAACAATACACCCATCACGTTAACATGTTTTTAATGAAAAATAACGGTATTTGCTAAAACCAACAAATCAGAGATGAGGGGTGGGCTCCGTCCTGCCGGGTTCTCGTGTGATCACGCGTCCACAGCCCCGTGACTCCGCCGTGCGTTCATGGTAGCACGAGTGGACGCACAGGGTCTTGGGATTAGCGCCAAAGCGGGCCCCGGCAGGGTGTCCGGAACCCCACTTTGAGAATCGCCACACTGCCTGCCGTGTTGCACCAGGAACCCGCCGCTCGGGATGGCGAGCCACAATGGTGGCTAGGAGGTGAGCTGCTTTGAAAGCGAGACTTCACACGTGGCTCTTTCTTGCAACAGCCTGGAAAAGCCCGAAGCAAATCAGAACAGGACGGTATGGGGAGAAAAGACACAGGCTTCCCTTAAAACGATAGGCCTGAAGCTTACACCTTTTCCTTGCCGCGCTCGGCCTTGCAGAGATGCGCAGTGGCATTTCGGAGGACCGTGGACACCCCGAAGGCTGGTTCACACACCGGGAGGTGACGGAATAGTTGGAGACTCACGGAACCGTTTGCTTTGCCTTGCCCTCTGGGGACAGCCCTTTGCCAAGGTCCCCGAAGGATCCCGGTGGTCACCGTTGCACGCAGGTTACCCAACCCCCCAGCCCTGTCACTGCGGCCGTGACGTGAGCAGCACGCACAGCCCCGCGCTGCAGCAGGGCGGGGCGAGCTCACGCGGACTCGTGCTCCGGGAGCCGTCAGGTGGGGCCCGGTGACGTGCAAGGTCGCGCAGAGAAGTGTGTTAAGAGCGGCCTTCCCTCAGTGTGCATCTCGGGCCGGCTCTGCCCCCACGCGTCCTATCAAGCAAATAAACGATCTTCTATCAAGCAAATAAAGTATCTTCAGACGGCAGTGGGGTGGGGGGGTCCCAGAGGGGAGGACCTGGCCTGGGCGCGCACGGCCACGCGGACGTGGGGCCCCCCCCCCCCCCCCCGCCCCGAGCTCTCTGCGGTGACCGAGCGGCCGACAATCCCAGCCAGGGTGACCCACGCCGGCTCATGCCCCTCCTCGGTTCAGCCAGAAGGCCCTTCTCTGCTTACGCCCGTCGATTTTAATGTTTGGGGACCCCCTATGCGGGGCCAACAGCCACTGCACCTGCCAGGCCGATCTGCTCTCAGGGAGGCGGAGGCGCTGGCCCCACACATGCCCACCGGTCCCCCCCCCCACCCCCCCAGCACTGGCGGAGCCGGGGGGACGTAAGCCCTGAGAACAGGAGGGGCAGCGGGGGGCACCGGGGTGACCCTCCCAAGGACAGGGCCCCGCCCACACACCCTGACCTGCACTCTCTGGGGTCATAAGGAGACTCCCCCGTGCCATTCCCCCCCCCCCCCCCCAGCCAGGGCCCCGCCCCGTCCACTCACCCTGAGGGCTGTGGCACCCCGGTGTCCCCCCTCCCCCTGCAGGGCCCGGCTGTCATCCGCGGGGCGGCGGGTCCTGTCCAGCGAGCGAGGAAGTTAACAAGATGCACCTCACCTCGCCCGGTCCTTCTCCACCACCCCGCCCCCCACCCGCACGTGCCCGGGGGACGCCCGCCACCTCCGCCGCCTGGGCCGGGACGGAGGGCCACCCGGGAAGCCCGGCAGCTCCAGGAGAGGCAGCGCCCGCGCCATCTCGGTGGGCGGACCGACCGGGCTCCTGCTCCGTCCGGAGGCTGAGCCCGCACCTCCACAGCAGGTACATCCGCCCGAAGTTCTGTGTTCGGTCCTGGGACCCTGTGCACGGACACGGCAACGGGGCCACGTCACCGTACCGCCCCCCTCCGGCTCAAGGCCGATCCTTCTGGTGACGCAGACGGACTCTCTGTGGCTACCGTCATCTACCGACACCGAGAATAACCCACCTCTCTGAGCTCCACGCCTCCAGGTCACACCCCGGCCCCTCGGCGGGCCTCCTGCACAGCCCGCTTCCCGTGTGGTACACACCACGCCCCCCTCCCCGCCCTCCCTGCTCTGCACGCACCTCTGCCCGCGGCGCAGCGAGCTGTCCTCTCCGCCCTCCCACGGTGTCCTGTGACTCTCTGTAACCACAACCGCCAAGGGACTGGGACCTCTTGGGGGGCCGGGGGAGGTGTCAGGCGGTCGCCCGTCACCGCCGCCTGGTGCCGTGTTCCCACCCTGACCTGCGGTATCCTTTAGGGCATGGGGTCTGGCCCTGGCCTCGCTCCCCACCGCCAGCCTTCCCCAGTCGAGCTCCGATCCACCCTGTTCCCCCCCCCCCCCCCCCGCAAAGGCCGGGGCATGTTTTCTGGGTTAACCACTAAAGAGCTAACTCTCCCACCACCTGCTCTGAGCCCACATCGTTATCAAGGATCGTCACACCAAGGCCAAGGGCCATGCTGGCCCTTCCCCTGCGCTGCTGGCTATGGATCTGACCACGGATCCACACGTGGGGTGGGGGTGGGGGTGGGGGTGGGGGGGTACAACCTCAGAACAGGAGTGGGGGGCTGGGCTTCACCCCCCCACACCCCCAACCATTCTTCCAGCGCAGGGGTGAAAGCAGCTTCCTCCTGGGGCTGCCTCACCTACCCTCACCTACGCGACTTGCCCCGTGGACACTCCTCACACCTCTGGAACCGTCCCCCGCGCCCCACCCTCCTCCTCAACTTTCTGGTGTGTTTTTCGGTCTGGATGGCACCCTCTTCCCTGCCGTCATCATCACAGTCCTGTGATCTTGTGCAAATGTTCACAGCATTGTTAGGACAGAGACTGTCTCTCATTCATTTTTCTACAGAAACACTGTGTCGTGACAGAGCCCCATCAGTGTGCCCCCACCTAAAACGCTGTAAATTTGATCCAGAAAATATTCTTTGTCCAAGTGTGGATTTATTTCAAAATTGTCAAGATTTATATATTATTTTACTACATATGACAAGCAACTCTTAGCTTAAAGTAAAAACTTTCACATTTAAGGTGGTTTTTAAAAAAAAGATACTTTAAAAACAGACATTTTTAAAAGAGCTTGCGGCACAGTCTTAAATATTCACATCTTAGATGCTGCTTAGAAAAGGTTAAAAAACCAGGGAAAAAATCATTTACAATCGGCAGAGATTAAAAGCTCCTAGTCTGCGGGGAGAGCACGTTAACGACACATCATGAATTTCACGTTACGAGTGTTTAACAGTTTAATCAAGCGTGGCCTCTCCGCCAGCACACAAAACGGTCGCGACGGTCACGGCAGCTGTAGGGGGAGTGATTACTGCATCGGGAAAGGCGTACTTCACCAAAAACACAACATCGGTCCTTCCGATGCTCTTTTCAAAGAATTTCTCATTTTCAACTTAAGAGAGAAGAGCAGCATTTAATTACTGCATCCCTGGTTGGGGGGAAAAAAGAGGAAAAACAATATAATAACCTGCCTCAGGAGCAAACGTGGACAACACATTCCCGCCCAGAGACAGACACGTGAGGACCTTTCACAAGAGAACTCAGTGAAGCCATCAAAACATTTGCTAACTAAAACTCTGCTGAGTATCACTTGAAATCAGGAACTGAAATTTCAAAATAACGTTTTAACGTCTGAAATGGCATTTATTTTAGGAAACCTTTTCCAGCACACATGCTGATCTTAATGTAAAGAAACAAACATAAATACCAAAAATAACCTGACAAAAGAACCAAGTTTTAAAACAATGAACTGGATTTTAAAAAGCAAAACGTGTATGACGCATCCTCAGAATTCAAAAAAAAATAAAGTAAAATGCACAAGACTTCGCCCTTCACATTTTCTTTCCAAAACAGTTTGTTTCAACTATCACTTGATGCTTTTATGCATTTAAAATTACTGTTTGTATACGGATTGTTAAAAGCATGCGCCAGTCAGGGCGCCTGGCTGGCTCAGTCAGAAGAACATGAGACTTTGGACCTCGGGGTTAGGAACTTGAGCCCCACGCTGGGTGTAGAGATTTAAAAAAAAAAAAAAAAAAACAGGGGCGCCTGGGTGGCGCAGTCGGTTAAGCGTCCGACTTCAGCCAGGTCACGATCTCGCGGTCCGGGAGTTCGAGCCCCGCGTCGGGCTCTGGGTTGATGGCTCAGAGCCTGGAGCCTGTTTCCGATTCTGTGTCTCCCTCTCTCTCTGCCCCTCCCCCGTTCATGCTCTGTCTCTCTCTGTCCCAAAAATAAATAAACGTTGAAAAAAAAAAAAAATTTAAAAAAAAAAAAAAAACCTTACTAAATAAAAAAATGAAGGAAAGCACTCACCAGGGGACTAGAGCTGTGTGAGCAGATTCTATATGCTGCCCTCAAAGGCAGAGGGTTAAGCACTTTCTAGTAGCCTGGCCATGGCTTTGAACTCAGTCTTACAGGGGTGGTTATCACTTCTAGGTGACCTGTCCTCTTGCTGAGAAACGGCACGACATCTCCCAGCTGGGGCCCCGAGGACAGGCGAGCTACCTATGGTCCCCCTGCTGGACAGCCTGCCCACCTGGGTTGACCCCGTATAGGCACTCATCAGAAAGAATCATCCATTTGAGATGAATAAAAATCGTATTTCTACAGTTTCCTTCATTGTTCACGTTAGGCATACGAGTTTGCTGTTTTTCGTATGTAACCTGTTCCCAAATTTCACCCAGAAGCAAAGTTGTGCCTCAACACAGTACTTTTCTGAACCGGTCAGGTTTAAGGTTATAATTAGGTTTTTCCCTCCACAACTAAATTAGTACATTTCTCTGAAAAAAATGCAAGAAAATGGTAGTTACTCTTGACACATAAAATAAATATGTTTCTACTGGCTTCAAACAAACACCGATGTATCAGACCTCAGTTTCTCACTAACTTCCTGTTTTTTTGTGTTTTTTTTGTTTTTAATGTGGAATTTTGTTTTACTGGTGTCTGTCCATCCCATTTACCGAGTATTTGCAGTCAGGGAAGGATCAGGAATCTGTCGTCAAAATTTCCTAACTGTAAATGTTTAATTGGTAAAAACAGGAGGTTCCAACCTGGTTGCTACACATGTTCTGAATGGTTTTGCTTTATACGGCAAACTTCTATTGATCTTATTTAAAAAGTAAATAAAGTAAATGGGGGGGGGGCATGCGGAGAGAAAGTCTACGAAAAACAGCTTTTTACATCATATTTGAATGTGCATATCCTAAAATTCACGTAACTGTGTCAAGATCAGCAGAGGACCAGAAACGACAAGATGGAGTTTGAACAGTCTCACCTTGCATACGGGATGTACGACAGGCTGTACCTGCAAGAAAAATTCAAAGATGCTGAGACGATCCAGACACCTGCCGCTCTTCTTCATGCCGAGGGGCCACACTCCAACACCGTAACAAACAAAGCTGCGCGATACTGTGCAGTAACCCTCAAAGCACAGCCCCAGACCAGTAACGGCAGCTTCAGCCGGGAACTTGGTAAACGGGCAAGTGATTGTTCCCCGCCCCCCGCCCCCCGCCCCCCGCACAAGAAACTCTGTGTTTTCAGGAGCCATCTGTGGGACTCAACCGCCCGCTACAGTCTGGGCCTGTTCCGGCAAGAAGGTCACCCTTTTAAGTCTTTTCGATCAAGAGAGTAAAGCGAGAATAAATGGCATTCCCCTTCAGGGATACATCAACCATCACGTACAGATGATGCCACAAAATGCAACCTCTTACAGAAAAAGGCCAAGGACCGGGATTTACACCTTCCCACGGTTCCCCGAACACGAGTGAAGCCACGCACAGAGAAGCGCCGGTAACACCCGTCGAGGCCGCGACCAGCGGAGGGGAACAGGGCGCAAGGAAAGACTGATCTCGCAGGGGCGACGTCAGAGAGGCTGAAGGCCACGAGCCCAGGCAGGGTGGCCTGACCCCTGCAGGGAGCGCACGAACTCAGCTCTGAAGAAGGAAAACCCTCTGACAGATACTGGATCTGTGACAAACACGGAGGCGTGTGAGGAGGGGCGCAACCAACCCCACCCATCACACACTCACCGCAGCCCAGACCCTAAAGAGGCTTCCCGGAGGAGGGGAGCATGTGGCCGGGAGGGAAGGGCGAGGCCGGATACTCGGAGGGACAGGTCACCACAGGCATCGGGAAGGCCGAGAAGCGGGATTTGCAACCACGGGCAGTTGACTCTGTGGAACCACGTGGGTTTGAACTCATTGGGTCCACTTAAATGTGGATTTTTTTTTTTCCCCCAATAAATACAACTGGGAAATTTTTTGGCTGGAGATCTGCACCATTTTGAAAAAACCTGGCAGATGAAGCCCGCGGCCGAGGAATACCAAAAAGAATTAAGGAATAGGTATAATCGTAAGACCACACTACGGGACACATACAGAAAATGCATATTAATCGACTGTTTCTGTAACTGGCGAAGCTTCAACAGTAGGCTCTTGGTAGTTAAGTTCTGGGGCAAAGGTCATACACAGATTTCCCACGGTGGGGGTTGGTGGGTGGGGGTTGGTGCCCCTCGTGCCGAAGGTCAACTGTATTCACTGACGATTCAGATATCACAGGGCCACGTTCAGCAGAGGGAATTCTCCCTTCTAACTATCGGGCAACACGGAGCAGACAGCCAGTATTCTCCCGGGCTTCTCCCTGACATGGCCTCGCTTGTACACGTCCATCTGGTATTCCCTACATGTGCTGTCGTTTGTTTCTCATACGAGGAAGAAGAAGTAAGGGCATCATTGTGCAACAGCACCCCACCCCCCACCGGTGCGACCCCACCCCTCCCCAGTCGCCACCGAGCGACGTGTGGGTCCCACGGGACACTGCAAATCGCACTCCTCTGACCTCTCAGGAGGTCCGTCCCCTCCAGGGCACATGCTTCGAACCATCACACGAAAGGCTAGACGTTCCCAGGCTCAAAGGCTCCATAAGAAAACGCTTATCGAGACTTAGGGCATTTGAAGTTTCTCACCAGCCTGAGCAAGACTTACCAGGTCATCGACAAGAACTGCAATATGCAGAACAACAAGGCCAGGCCCTTCTTGTGCCACTAACAACAGCAAAAACAGACAAACAGCAAGTTAGGAATCTTTAAAAATATTTTTCCCAAACAGGTTTCAATTCCTCCCCTTCGAAAACGCAGACAGCTTCGTTTACGTTATTAAGTTTTACCGTGACAAATTTGAGACTCGGTAGATCCAAACTTTAAATCTCCATGAAGCATCTTTCCTTTCTAAAGTCTCCGTATCAATTTAGACGCTGGGAAATACAGGGCACCGAGTGAGTGTCCCCGAAGTAACCGCGCGAGGCTGCACGCGCCGGAGCTCTCCCGCCAGCTCTCCAAGTCGACGCCACCTTCACTAAAATCAACCCTGAACACCCCACGGAGCTATCCGATCTCTGTCCTGGGTGGGATGTGCACCCTGTACTCCTTTCCTTTCTCTCTTGCTCCTGGAGTTATTTTTTGAAGAAAAACGGCATTTTACCGTGATCTTCTAGAATAACGTAAAATTAACAGTTTTGGTTTTAAAATGGCCTATTTTTAGAATTCCTTGTTCATTTTTATTTTTGCTTACTTCTTTATTCATTTTAACTTACTGCCTGTAAATAAACAGGCTGTTAGACCAAGGCCAAAACTCAATGTTCCATACAGATATGCAAATACTGTTTAATTAAGAACATTCTTTTAGGGGCGCCCGGGTGGCTCAGTCGGTTAAGCCTCTGACTTCGGCTCAGGTCATGATCTCACGGTTTGTGGGTTCGAGCCCTGAGTCAGGCTCTGGGCTGACAGCTCAGAGCCTGGAGCCTGCTTTGGATTCTGTGTCTTCCTCTCTGCCCCACCCCTGCTCGTGCTCATGCTCTCTCTCTCAAAAATAAACAAACATGAAAAAAACTAAAGAATATTCTTTCAGTCATCATTGAGAAACGAGGTGTAAGAATTGTCACACAATTAAAGCTCAGTCCATTTTGACACAGAATATTTCTAGAACATATATGCTACTGTTTCTTTTTTTTTTTAATGTGTAGTTTTCTCGATAGCTCACGAACCACCTCAAATCCCTAAGTAGATGGGGGGGGGGGGCAAATAAATAAAGGGAATAAAGACTCAGGAGCACTGGAAAGTGTGCTGAACTTCAGGCTAATGAAGAGCTGTTCACCTTAACAGTAACAGGTATATTGAAGTTCTTTTGCCCGCCCGCCCTTTTTTTTTAAGCGATTTTACATCTTCTTAAAAATTAATTAATTAAAGTAACCTCTGCACCCAACGTGGGGCTCAAAGTCGCAACCCCAAGATCAAGTCGCACGCTCTTCCGACCAGGCCGGCCAGGCGCCCCCTTTTGCTAATTTGTTTTGGTTTGTTTTCTTGCCCTTTCTTATTAGTTTTGACATCTTGCGACTCGAAACGCACTCCCTCATCAGCGGCCTCCTCTCTGCCGCAGGGGATAGGATGGCCCGGCTCGCGAGCACCGCAGACGAGAGCAGACAGACCCCAGCAGAAGCCCCTGGGAGCCCAGGAGCCGTCAGGGTCAGGTCAGTGTGCTCCAGAGGCAAGCAGGAGCCCGCCTGTGTTGGATGGTGGGGTTCATCGCGAGTGTAGCCACTAAGCTCATGGATACACAATGTTAGGGACACCCAACCTCTGTGGGCTTCAAGAAGCAGACTTTGAGCTCCTTTGGGACAGCAGGGTGAGCATGACGGTGAGGGGCCAGTTAGCAGAAAGCAGGCGCAGCTGACATACTTACCCAAAGAGCAGCGCACAATGTAAGTATGAAACACAACTATAGGAAAGGAAAGAAAAAATTGCAAATGTGAGTCCTTTCAAAACCTTAAAAAAAATCATAAACTAATCTGCATCATTTGCATGCATAATAAAACTACGGGACAAGATCAGAGCCGCGGCCAAGTCTAGCCGCGTTCCACACTGCGTGCCAAGTTCATCCTCCCCTCGAGTCCGTGACTGCAGTGTTCCCAGGCAAACTGGAAGCTCCTAGTGAACAACCCGTTGATCAAATCAACGGAAAGGATGTTTGAGGAATGGCTTAGTGATATCAGCTGTTCTTTTAATTTGATCTTTGATTTTTCCAATTCTTGTATAATTAACATCTATGTTCTATTAGTTTCAGGTGTACAACGGAGGGACTCAACCCTTCTACACATGACTCCGTGCTCGTCACGACACCCACCCTCTTAATCCCAGACAACAGCCGTTCTTACGAGCACTTGTGTTCGTGTCTGGTAACAGAATATCGCCAACAGACTGCTTAGTACGACCGGGGACGCCCAGTAATTCTACTTTACTTAACTCTACGGAAGGAATCTACTGTAATGATTTCCATGCAGAAGATGACAGCACCACTCCACATCCCTGGGTCCCCCAAGGGGCAGGTGACAGCAACAGTGACAAGCAGGAGGCTGGCGGACAGAGAGCCCTAGGCTTTGACGCTTCGAGTGTTAAATCAGTCATTCGGTCCAGACTCCAGTAATCTTCTCTTGAAAATGAGGACGCTGTCTATCCACATGCTCTGAAGGGCTCCGGCAATGAACAAAGCAGAACTGGTCTGTGACGTGCTTGAGGTGGGGGCTGGCACTGAGGAGACGCCACGTGAGGGGCCGGATGGGCGCACGGCCATCATCAGGCAAAATCTTACGTGAGCAGCAAATGAGACCACACAGAACAGTCAGGTGGACATGCTGACTGGAGTCATCACCGAAGTTGTGTCATACAAATACTTAACGGTCTCTTCTGGGAAACGGTCTACATTTCTAAATGTTTGCACAGCCTTCTCCACTTGATGCCTATACACGACTAAGACGGGTTCCAGGAGACTCTACGCAAAGCCAGTCTCCAAAAAATCCTAGTAAAATATAAACTTCTCACGGTCTAACAGCATGAGATAACTTCCCAGTAACCTAGACAAAGTTGAGTGTTAAAGTATCGCTATACATGCTAACACACGAAATTCTAACTGGAAAAATCGGAAATACGGTCCTACACTATGACGACAGTGAAAAAGGACACGAACGAGAAGTGAGTCTGAAACAGGTGTTCCCTCTGGTAACGAGGCGGGAGGAGACACACATTATGGTTGAGGATGAGCTGCGTCTAGAAGCTTAGCACTGGTTACAAGGACCAACCGGCCGATACGACTGACCTTACACTCCACAACGTGTGTTAAAGAGGCAAGAGGAAGCCGCCAGAGACACAGACGAACACGCTGGGAGCCGGGGGCTCAGTGCACACAGGGACACTCGAGTTCCTCGGCCCGGGGCCCCAAAACGTCAGCCGAGAGCCCAAAATGTGCGACGTGAAAACGGTTACCCGCCCCTCGCCCGGTTCACAGATAAAGAGAACGCCAAGTGTAGGGTGACAACTTGGCAGCCGTGCACAGTCCGGTGACAGGGACCCGGCACACTCACAGGTCCGGCCACAGAAGCCACGCTGTTGGGAGTACAAACGGTGACACGGGAAGGCACCAAAGCCAGGCGACCGGCTACGTCAGTTGAGCCCAGCGTCCCCGAGAGGACTCCAGTGGCCCCGGAGGAGACCTGTACTCCAGCCCCACCTCCCCGAGAGCACACACATCTGGTAAGAGACGCTCTGCGGGGCTTGGAAACAGCGTTCAAGCACCTCCCAGCTCCACTTTGAACCCACGGAGCTCCGACGTCAGGCACGTGCAACAGAAGGCGGGATTTACCAAGTCGGCCAACTTAGGCGATGCTGTACCATCTACCTCCTGCAGACACACAGGCTTAGGGATGTCAGGATGACATACAGGCAGCGAGAGAAACAGAAGAGTCCAGACAGAAGGGCGGGCGACCATCTGCAAAGCAGTAACGCAAGACACGTCCAAACGCTTGAATTGTCAGTGTTTACTTACAAGCATGATGATTGTTGCAAGCAATCTTGTCGTTTCAAACATTTTCTTCAGCTGCTTCATGGGTCCCATTAAAAAGCACGTACTATTTGAAACAAACAGGAGCAGAGATGAATCTATAATTTGTCTGGCCATATAAACAAAAATGCTTTCAAGAAAAGACGTCCCATGCTGGTTTACGAATACAAATTTCTCACTAAATCACTTATATTTTTCTTTAATATTAAAAGGAAACCTTTGTTTTTTTTAAAACTTGTTTATTTAAGTAAGCTCTAGGCCCAACGTGGGGCGTGAACTCATGACTCCGAGATCAAGAGTCACATGCTCTACGGACTGAGCCAGCCAGGGGCCCTAAAAGGAAACTTTAGTTTCCTATGACACACATAAATGCCTTTTTACACATTACTGGCGGTCGGAGGGATCCTGAACTCACAGGTGACCTGCTTCCAATCTGTGCCAACTCAGTCACTACCCTTCCTCATTTCCGCCCGTGACGGGCCAGAGCGATGAACGATGCCCTCCGGACACAGGTCTGTTTAAAGCCCCGGACAGCGGCAACACATACACGTGCTGAGCTGGGCTCTGCTCAGACCAGAGCCTGGAAGGGAAGGCCTGCAGGCACAAGCCCAGGAAAGCGGGCTGAGCTTGGCCTCAGCTCACACAGCTTCACGTGACTACCTCTGATCCAGAAAGTTCCGGAGGAGACAGAAGGTCACCTGGGAAAGCTAACTCCTGCCTCTGACACCTACTTCAACAGACCTCCAAACACCCAAACATGCACCAAAGATCCTCAGACAGGAATTTACGAAAGCCCGATCCGAAATGCCACTGGGCTCGCTGGTGCTCGCCACCATTAAGGCCGGATCTTCGGGCTGGTCGACTGGAGGGCCGGTCCTTTCTCTCGCTAAGACGAGGCTTCACAAGCAGGGAGCGGGGCTCCGGAGGACGGTCTGGTGGGAAGTGCGCCTGGTCACCTCAACTGGGCACACCCTCGGGGTAGGGACTCACCCAGCTCCAAGGATCACACACTGGGGTAACGGAGAGAAACACCCGGCAAGTGCCCCAAATGCTGGCTCCCCCTGCCCGCCCCACTCCGCCGCGCCGCTGGCCCACGGCAGGGAACGATAAACGTTTCCTGCGCGAACATCAACTGTGCAGCTACAGAAGAAGACCCTAGCAGGAAGTGCTCACCGGGAAGGAAGACTGCGTTGGCAACAGCAACCCAAACGACCCGAAGAGCCCGGCTTCTACACGTACCTGGCCAGCGCGGCGATGTTTCCGAGCGTGTAAAACACTGCGAAAAGCTTGACGCCCCCGGGAAGCCACAGTAATCCAGTTCCCTGAGTTAAGACAGATTTTAAAATCATGACACCACCGGGACAGCTTGAAACACAAACGCGCTACGTATGATCGTTACATAATATGCAGTTTAAGCATAAATGCACCAATGCAGACTTTTTGCAGCTTTAAAAAGGCAGTTAACTTTCCTTGTCATCGACTCTGAGCCTTCTGCCTGTTTTGCGGGTCGGTGCGCACAACTGAGCGGTAACACAACCTCCCCTGCGCACGTGAGTCAACCTCACTCTTACGTCAACAGGCCTGGTAAACGGCAAGTTAAACAAAGTAGTTAAGGCATCTCGATTCCTGACCCTACAGCTCTTTACACACATGGGGTTTTCTTAAAAAAAAATGATTTTCGGGGCGCCTGGGGGGCTCAGTCGGTTGAGCGTCCACCTTCAACTCAGGTCATGGTGTCACGGTTTGTGAGTTTGATCCCCGTGTCAGGCTCTGTGCTGACAGCCCCAAGCCTGGAGCCTGTTTGGGATTCTGTGTCTCCCTCGCTCTCTGCCCCTCCCCCGTTCATGCTCTGTCTCTCTCTGTCTCAAAAATAAATCAACATTAAAAAAAAATTTTTTTTTTTAATTATTTTCACAGCCCCTAAACCCCATGAAATGTGAACGCCTCCCCGTCCTGATCTCTTCGCCCCTATCTCAGGCGACATACATCCCGTGGAAACAGACTCACTGCGATCGACTACAGGCTGCTCGCTGCCACTACACGGGGTCATCGGTCTGACAAAAAGTAAAAGCGATCGGGCAACACGAAACTTTAACTCACAAGGATAGAGAAGAGAATGCCGCACACGAAGCAGATCGCAAACCACTTCAACCTGGTGTTGAAACTAAGGGACGAGGCATCCAGGACCTTAAAGAGGAAGGGAGATCAGAACACATTCTTAACCTGCCATGAACCAATCTGATTCTTTATGCTGAATTATGGCCCAGTTTCATTTTAACCCATACGGGGAATCGGTCTTATGCTGCACATGGTCGGGCCTTGGAGAAGAGCCACAGTCCACGGCTGCCAAGGGAGATGTGAACATGACCTGGGACTCACATGGTCCTGAGAAGCCGGGAGCCCTGCCCAGGTGTGAGAGCAGCTGTGACAGCAGCCCTGGGCTCCCGGTTCTCCAGGGCCTTACCTGGGCGGGACGCCAGGCACACATGGACGTGAACCAGTGGACACAGCGTATGATGCGTGTTATAAAATACTCAGTGCTTAAAGAAACAAGACAAGCGGACTGTGGACTGATGATGCGGAGACGGTCCCGGCACGCAGGGATCACCGCCTCCCCGCATCCCCGCCGGAGGTCGCATACGGCAGGCTCCCTGATGCAGAGCCTGAGACAGGGATCTGGAACACGAACTGCTCTCAGGAGAAACCCTGTAGAAAGTCGGGGGGCTGGATGGGGAAGGGGGACCTGATGTGGCGTCGGCTGGAGATCAGCCCCGGCCTGCAGCGTCACCCCGCACCTCAGTGTCACTTCTGCCTCGAGGCAGGGGGCCAGCCTTCCGGAACCCACCTCCCGTCAGCCAGTCCCTGGCTGTGGGCAAAGTGGGGTGACTGCAGGATATCCAGGGTGAGCTGCTGGGAGATGGGTACACCCGCCCCGCGACGGGGACCTGGGCAGCCAGCAGGGGCGATCATTTCCATGCGTTATAAAAGTTCACTTAAAACCAACTCAGGAAAGCCCTCACCCATTATTAAAAACACATTACTGGAAAGATCACTTATGCTAGAGCAAGAGCATTCCTGTATGCTGTGCAAATTCTGACCCAACGGTGAGGGAAGAGGGCGGCAGTGACCCCGCTCCTGACACACTGATTGGGGGGGTTGGGGGGGCGGGGCCAACACACTCTTGCAACTTCTGTCCCAGTGAGGCTGGGGCGGGACAAAAGCGGCTGCCTCAAGAAACTAGAAACAGATCTTGAGAACTCATGTAGCAACATGTCATTTCTGACTTACGTTACCGTTACCGTATATACTCAAAGATGAGACACGCTTAGTATGTATTCTCGAGAATAATGAAGCAAAACCAGAAAATTTTATATGCGAAAGCTCAAAATACCTTTGGCTACATTCCTTACCTCGACAGGTTAGTCTGGGAGTCCTTATGCAGCATGAAAAGTAGATAAAAATAACTAAATAAAGATTGTAAATGTAACACACATCACTTTTTAACACATTTAAGAAATGTTTTTTCAAACATTTGCTTTAATTCCCATTCTCGCTTCCAGCAACGTCCCCTGTTCACAGAATCGCTCCACTGTACGTGCAGGCTAGACCGGCCGTGAAAACATCCGAACCTCATGGGACCAGAAGGGCGCCCGCCAACAGTGTCCCTGCTGCACAGAGCACAACAAAGCCCAGAGGTGGAGCACGACACGGGAGGCGGCCCACGACACGTGCAGGGCAGGGTCCTCCGTGAGCCCGACTTCCGAACGGTCAGGGTGAGGACACCGTGATGCGGGCGCGTGTCGTTTGCACTTCCTCTACAAGTTTAACTCACCCCACTGTTGCTCTCCTGTCGGCTCAGCTATTTGCACAACAGGAGGCGTCTCCCCCTATTACCATTTCCACGGGGTGATCTTAAAACCGAAACCGAAACGAGTTATTTCTATTCGTAAATACGGAATACTCAACCCGCGAGCAAAGACCGGTCTTGAGCTCAGCGTAAAGAGCTGAAGGTGAGCCGACGGCGAACACAGGCAACAGGTGTCCAGCTACTCTCCTGAGTGGGATCGTCACCCCACCTTCCCGGGCGCCCTGCGCCTGACCCAGTCCCCTCCCCTGACTGGCAGGCTCATGCGTCAACGGCCAGCCCTGCCCTCCCCACTCCTGTCACCTACTGCTCTCTGGTCATCCTCTCCCACTCGGGACCCCCGATCACAGGTCCCACCCTGCATCCCGGCAGAGTGTTGGACGCTTTCAGCATCCACCCGGACAGCCCGGCCTCCCTGCGCCTCGCCCCCTAGTCCCCGAGACCTCTGCCCTCCAGTGCACTCAGTGAGCCAGGCCACTCTCACCACCCGGAATCAGCCCACGTCCAAACTTCAAGCGGCAGCTGCCGGCCCCCGACGGTGGCCGCGCTGATTCAACTGCTCGTGTCCCGGCTGCACCGCGGCCTCTGGGTCCCCTTAGCCAGCCCCCCCCCCTCCCCCCGGTCCTCCTCCTCCCTTCTGTTCTGCGGAACTCCCACGCCATGCCGACTCAGGAGGGCCTTTGGAATCCCCCTCCCGCCGCACCCATCTGGCAAAATCCCACCGAGACTCCAGCCTGCCGTCCTCTTCCTCTGGGCGGTCCGACGGCAGGACGGGGGGCTCCCAGCCAGGTGCTCAGGCCATCGGCACCTTCCGGCGGGCCCTGCCTGCCCGGCAGCCTGACGCGACACAGCGATGTCTGTCTGCCTCTGGCTCCGCGGCCAGCTGACTGCTCAAACCTCCAGTCTTGCCCTGACACTTCCAGCGGGCAGCTCCCCGTCTTTCACAGGAAACGGAAACCATCAACGCGCCCTCCCTCCACCGTTTGCCGCCGAACCGCCGCGCCGACCTCGAGAACCTCTCTCCTTTCCCTCGGATCACCACGGAGGTCGGTGCGCCCTGCCCTAGAGCCCAGCCCTCCACCTTCTCTGGGAACCTGCACTGTCAGCTCCGCACCCCCAAGAGCGCCCCGAGTTCTCTCCCTGAGACCATGTCTCTCCACCTGTCCCCGTGACTGGGCCTCTCCCGTCTTGAAGAAAGAGCTCGCCTGATTTCCCTCCGGCCTCTGCTCATCCATTCCGCAAATACCTGCGGAGTGCTCCCGGGTGCCAGCTCCAAGGGCCGCTCAGGGTCTCGCCCTCCCTGCGCCTGCGCCCCGCACCTGCTCCCTGACGTCAGGCTCCCGCGAGCCCTTTGCGTGCTGCTCCCTTGACAGTGAGTGGAGCCCCGGGCAGGGCCGAGTCCCTGGGGGAATGGCCCAGAAGGAAGCCAGCCCTTTCTGGGTTCCAGCCTCCTGCTGCGTCTATCGCAGAAAGTGCTCCAAGGCCGGAAGCGCCCTCTCTCGTGGCCTAGTGCTTTAACCGGCTACTGGGGGCGGGAGACTGGCGGGGTTGGGGGGGGGGGGATGACTTCAAACAAGCAAATGCCCAGCGAACAGAACAGCAGGGGCGGGATGTGCTGCAGGGGAAGTCAGGCAGCTGCCAGGCTGGAGGGTTAGGGAGGGCAGCAGCCAGAGCGGGTGGTCCTGCCGAAGGCCTCGGGGGACGTGCCTCGAACTCTGGCCTCCACCCTCCCCACCCTCAGCAGGATGATGGGGCAGTCCCAGATCTCAGATCCCTCCTCCACTGTCTGGCCACCTCCCCAGTCTGCCCTGAGCCAGTTCCATCAAGTCCTCCGACCCCGGCTCCTATGCGCCCGGCCACACTCAAGGGACACCACCCTAGGTATCACCAGCAGCTCCTGGCATCCTCCCCACCCCCCCCCACCCCAGCCGTGCCCTGACCGGCCCGTTCCCCGCTGTCTGCACTCGCCAAGGGGGGCCCCATCTTCTCAAGAACTCCCCCCCCCTCCGCCGGTCCTGATAACTAGGGGGTTCACTGCCACTCTCCTCCCTTCCTCAGCCCCAGAAACGCCTCCTCCAAGATCCTGCCATCACGCCAGGCCACCCGCTGCTGCTTCTCACTGTTGTCACTACCATCCCCCGGGTCACCCCCATCACTGCCCCATCACAACTCTTGCTCTTGTAAGGACTCTGCACGGGGCTCGCCACCATCCCCCCACTCCTGTCTGAACTCCTGGTGACTTCATCACTGCAGTAAGCCAGCTTCCAAACTCTAAGACTCTTGGTTTCTCGAGCGTCTCTCCTCCGAAGCTCAAATTCTGCACCTTACGTCAACCGAGCCCCTTCTCTCTGGCAATAAATACACCACGTGTGGACAATCTCCGTGACGTCAGTTTCAAGCGTCCTCCTTCCGATCACCAGCCCCTACCCTCCAGCATCCCCCGACCCCCACCCTGGCGGCCCTCCTATAATCACTCGGCCCTCTGTCCCTCTGACGCATTCACTGGGCAAAATGTGAACCCTGGTGAAATCCAACTCCGCCAGCCCTGCCCTGCCCTCCTGCTGCTGAACGTGACTCCCGCTTCAAATTCAGGACCACTGCCCACAGGTGGGGCCCTGTGCTGCGAACAGTCCCAACGCTGCCCCCCTCCACTCGTTTTCCTATTCTCTAACCAACCACTTCGCACCTCCTTGAACTTCATCGCTCACCCCCTCCAAACTTCCACCTGGCAACCTCATTTCCTGTTTCAGTGTGGACAGCTAAGGAGTCGGGGGAGAATCCCCTCCCGCTCTGAAGGCGGCACCTGGAGCTGTGCCACACGCTCTCCCCGCTCTCCTCCCGTCGCCCGCACGCCAGCCTGCGTGAGCTGGCCAAGGCCGGCCCCTTCTCTTGTGCACACGTCCCATCTCCTGGGATTTTCCCAACCACTCCTGGACGGCACCCCAGCAACGATCCCTCTCTTGACTGCATCGTCAGCTTCCCCCTTTTCTGGACTATTCTCAACATCTCTCTCCCCTCTAGACTGTGGGCTCAAGAAAAGGGGCACTATCACCTCCCTGTCCCCAAGGCTTAGAGCGGCTCAGTACAACAGAACTTTCCGCCACGAGATGTCCCACTCACGTACTGTCCTGTACAGCGGCCACTAACACGTGTGCCTCCCGAGCACCTGAAATGTGACCCGTGTGACCAAGAAAGAATTCCAAATTGTATTTAATTTTCACTAATGCAAACGTAAAAAACCACACGCAGCTCTGGGTCCTGTACTATATAGCACAGACGTGAGGCATAAGGTGGGGAACAAAAGAGTGGCTCGATCAATGAGTTGGGTGAGCCATTACTGCCCCAGTGGCATTTCTCACACTACCTACCGCTCGTGGATTCTTGTGTTGCCACTGTGGTTGGCCCAACTGGTCACAGCGTCCCCTGAGAGCCGAGGCTTCTCCGCCAGCCCCTGAGCCCCCACAGACTAGCCCAGAACCCTGGCCACAAGAAGTGCTGAGCGAACACGACAAGGAAGGGAGATGGGAATGGAAAGGGACTAACAAACGACCCTCGGGCAGCACTATGGGGTGGTAAGTGCCCCACTCCCGGGACAGGCCAGTAACGGCTCGTCAGCATGCGCGCCACAGAAACACTTACAAAGCAGTTCCTTCTCCACTGCTATTTTTAACCCTCTCGCTAGAGGAAGTAACCCTCATCAAGCCTCCCGGCTCAGAGCGCAGAAGCAAAGGATGTTTTTGTTTTACGTTTAACCTTGTGGCAGGGGCTGGATGCCCTAACGGACAACTTCTAATTCCGCGTATTTCGCTTTTTCAACGACCTTCCCCGCCCCTCTCCTGCGTCCCTACTCCCAAAAGACACACGCACACACGCACTCCCAGCGCCTCGTCCGCCTCCACGGCGGACGCACGGGACTGTAAGCTCTGGGCTCGCTGCGGCTCGCAGGACAAAGCCGCTGCCCACCTGCTGGCGCTGCCCAGCCGGCTTCAGGGTCCAGGCCGAGCGCAGCAAACCCAGCGGAGCCGGGCTGAGAGCGGCTGGCTGATCCGGGGGCGCGAAGACGGGCAGCAGAGGGGCTCCCGAGGGTCACAAGGCCAAAAGCGGGGCGTGGGGTGGGTCTCAAAGCGAGCCTCTGCAGACGCCACGAAAACCGGGGAGGCTCCCCAGAGTCTCCCCGGGAGGCGGCGGAGTCGTCCCTCCGCAACGCGGCCCGCACAGGACCTCCCCCCCGCCCAGCCCGCTACCTGCGCCGTGAGGCCCTGCTCCTCGTCGTCCTGGCCGCTCAGGACCCGCCGCAGCTTCTCCATGGCCCTGCTCCGCCGCCGCCCTGGCGGCTCCCGCTTGCCGGCCCCCGGTGCCCTGACGGAACCCGGAACCAGGAAGCCGGAACCCGAGACCCCACGGGACCGGAAGTCCGGGCCGCCCGCTTCCGGCGCGCCCGCGCGGCCCCCCGCCGCTATCTAGCAGCGCGCACATGCGCGCCGGCGCCCGTCTGGCCGGGGTCGGGGTCCGCGCCTGCGAGCGGCGGGCGTGGATGTCGCGGCCGTCGCTTCCCTCCCCTCCCCTTCCCTTCCCGCCGGCCAGCCTGGCGGTGGCGGTGACCACCCCCCTCGGACCGCGGCGGGCGCCGCCTCCCTTCGCCTGGCGTCGGGTCGCGGCGGACGCACAGCCGTTGCTGTAGGACGAATAGACCCGCGAACGCGGGTCCTCGCGCGTGGCGCTCCGCACCGCAGACCCACGGCGGGTGCCCCAGACCGGAGCCCCGGCACTGCAGCCCCGACACCCGGTACTGCGGCCCCCACGTCCAGTCTTGGAGCCCCAGATCTAGTACTGCCAGACTGTCCCCCAGCGCTACAGCCCCAGCGTCCGGTACTGCAGCCCCAGGGTCTAGCGCTGCTGCCCCGACACCCAGTACTATTAAGTCCTGCGTCCGGCACTGCACACCAACCTCAAGTGCAGCGGCCCCAACATCCGGTGCAACAAACGTGATGTTCAGGCCTGACCCCAGTAGACTGCTGAGGGCCGTTTCGGGAATACTGGCGGGGGTTCAGTTGTAAAGTGGACATCTCCTTACTAAGAGTGAAGTGCTCCAAACATCTGCACTTGGGGCGAGTCAAGGAGGGAGGGAGGGCCGGCTTTGGGGCACCCGGTTCTGTGTTCTGACCGCCAGGTGTCGCTGGGGCTCAGCTCTCTCCCAGCCCCATCTCCTCAAGACGGAGCACCTACTTTTCAAGGTTAAATGAGAATAGATGTACTTCAGATCATCTCAGTTGAAATAACAGGAGGCTGCCTTCTTCCTTTTTATGTGTGAGAGGTGCTCATGTACTCAGTTTATCTTCCAACCAGGAATTTGAAAGAGCGAGACCCTACTCAGGAGAGGAAGAGATACTCCAACCCATCTGTCCGGTTTTGCATAAACACTGTGAACCTCTGAACAACTGTTTACTGTTCTCTGGTTGGTCCTGGGTGAATGAACGCCAGCAAAGGAGGAAGTGGCTTTTTTTTTTTCTTGTTATCCACCATGGATATTTTAAAGAGAGATTAAAAATTAGGGCTGCCCGTACAACATGAATTTCAGGGTATCTTGGGGTTTTCCACAAATGTACTACCCTAAGGTCACCAAGGGATAGCTTTTGCTTTTCACTTTGCCAAGACCATAATGGAAGCATCTGTTATTTTGTTTTGTTACATCACCCAGATTCCTCAGAGCTGACAGTTAAAAGGTGGACGGACCCCTGGAGACTTTTATTACCCATGCTACTGTCTTCAGTAGAGATGTTGTCTAATCCCAATTAGATAAATACAGGTATTATTAGACCCCTAAAAAAGCAGATCTGGGGCGCCTGGGTGGCTCAGTCGGTTAAGCGTCCGACTTCGGCTCAGGTCATGATCTCGCGGTCTGTGAGTTCAAGCCCCGCGTTGGGCTCTGTGCTGACCGCTCAGAGCCTGGAGCCTGTTTCAGATTCTGTGTCTCCTTCTCTCTCTGACCCTCCCCCGTTCATGCTGTCTCTCCCTGTCTCAAAAATAAATAAACATTAAAAAAAAATAAAAAAAAAAAAGAAAGAAAAAGCAGATCAGATACTGCTCTGAGAAAACGGTCCAATGCTCAGTATTTGGGGGGGCAGGAAATACTTCTCTTTGGCCTATTTCTACTAAAGTGTGAGATCTTATCTTTTTGTCCTTAATTTTACAAGATCGGAAAATAGATGATAAATGTCTGCTGTAAGGTAACAAATCTGTACACTTCTAGTCAATAAAAAGGTATGTCTGTACATTGTTCAGAAACTTCGATTTGAAGCGTAGTGACTTTAGTTTTCCATATGCCAAAAGAGGAAATAAACCAATATCTCCGGTGATGGAGAGAAAGTTTTCCAAGGAGATACGGGGTTGAACCATGTAAAACTGGGAAAGCCCAACTACTTTTGACCTAAAAAGGGCAACTTCCTGTGTTTCGACCTGTACCTGGGCGTGAGAAATTTCACTCGGAAAATAACACTGGAGGTTTAAGAGTGTGGTTTGGGATCTTTGACTTCTCGTGCCTTATGAGCCAAGCTTAGTTTCCTGAAATATTCTGCACAAAGTTCATTGAAAGTACAAACCCTAAAAGAAGTCCTCCAACGCTGAGTCTAGGCTCTGAAGCCAGCCTGCCTGTGTTGGAGTCCCAGCTCCCCCATTTTGTTACTTTCCGGATTTTGAACCAGCAACTCAAGCCTTTCGCTTTCGCTTTCTCAGGTGTGAAAATCAAGGCGATAAGACAACAGCTCCTCCCTTGCAGGGTTGTCACCAGGATTAAAGAAAACACCGCAGCCCTAGATCCTCATTCTTCATGGGTTCTATACTTGCAAATTCGCCTACTTGCCCAAGTTCCTTTGTAGCCCCAGAATCAATGCCTGCACACGTTTTCGTGGTCGCTGAAGGACGTGCGCAGAACAGTGAAAAAGCAGTCACCTGGGGTGCGTGGGCCCAGCTAAGAGGGAGCGAGGTGACGCCCTCCCTGCCTTCTTTCGGCTCCCACCGTACACGAGTGCCATTTTTTGTGATGTAACAAAACCACACAAACCTGCCGTGTTTCTCACTGTTCTGAATGGCCCCAAGCCTAGCGCTAAGGGCCATCTAGTGTCCGCACAAGAAGGCCTCGTCTCCCAGGCTGCTTTCCCAGAGCCGTGCCCCCAAGGGGCCCCGTGCACAAACCACCACCCCTGTTCCCACTGACTTTGGTGACGTTGGCTTGGTTCCCAGAGGGCTTCTTAGGGCAGGAGCATCAGAAAGGGTGTGGGGACCCTTCCCCAGTGGCAGCATGCCAAGCATGTTGAAAGAAGATACTTTAGAACCTTTCAAATGTCCCACTCCCATCTCTTAAGACTGCATAAAGCACTTGGCAGAAAGTATTGAATGTGTCCGACGCTCTTAAGTGTCCAGGCAGGAAATGACCCTTGAAATTGAAATTCTAAGCCCTGAGCAGTGAGAAGCAGCTTAAGAAAGAGCGCAGAACCCACAAGTCCGGGAAAGATCTCCTAATGTCTAATCACGGGTCTTTTATTTATTTATTTTTTTTTTATTAAAAAACATTTTTTTTTAACGTTTATTTATTTATTTTTGAGACAGAGAGAGAGCATGAACGGGGGAGGGGCAGAGAGAGAGGGAGACACAGAATCAGAAACAGGGTCCAGGCTCTGAGCCATCAGCCCAGAGCCCGACACGGGGCTCGAACTCACAGACCACGAGAGCGTGACCTGAGCTGAGGTTGGACGCTTAACCGACTGAGCCACCCAGGTGCCCCTCACAGGTCTTTTAAAACTCTCTCTCTTGAGCTGATTTCAACCACTTCTCTAGACATGGTAGCAACTCCGGACACAACTAGTAACATCGAATCTTCCTTAAGGACTGAGGCCCCGGAGTGCTTTGTGCAGAGAGAAAAGCAAGTCTGTTGCTATAGTCATCTGAGCGCTCATGGCAGAAGGGACTGGGGTCAGAGGAGAGTGCTGGGGGCCAGGGGAGGCCTGGGCAGAGGGGAGAGCGGGGGGGGGGGGGGGGGGCAGGGTGCTCGGACCAGAGGAAAGACTCCAGTCCAAAGACTCCAGTCATTGCTTACGAGGAACATGTCTGAGACGAGAACAGAGGAGACACGCCTTGGGAAAAACAGCCTACGTTCTAATAACGCTCTCTGGTTGTCAGCACAGACCTCGATTCTCCCCGTGGCGTTTCCCAGCTCCGTTCCTGACAGCCCCTAGAAAGCTAGCTGCCCGGCCACCACTGCCAGGGCGGTGACACAAGGCAGGTGCGTGGGGCACAGAGGGGTAGCCCCACCCCCACGCCTCCACCCGGTCAGCAGGGTCAGTGGGGCGATTCAGAGACATACCTGCCCCAAGGGGAGACAGACATGGGGGCCAATAAGCCCCACGGTTTGAGAAGGTGATCCCAGAGCGGCCGGTGTCACCCCTGGCGGGTACGTCCAGTCCCTCCCCACCTGTAGCCCCTCTCCATGCCCTGGCTGGCGAGGGCCTTCTCTTTCTTCAGTGCAGAGGTCCTTTTAAATCCGTGCCTCTCACTCCTCTGCTTAAAAACCTTCAACAACTTTCTTGTGTTTTTAGAATAAAGGCCACAGTGATAATCATAAAAGACATAATAAGTTAGGGGCACCTGGGTGGTGGCTCAGTGGGTTAAGCGTCTGACTCCTGGTTTCGGCTCAGGTCAGGATCTTGGGATCCACGAGTTCGAGCCCTGCGTCGGGCTCTGCGCTCCAGGAAGGGCGAAGGGCTGGAGGCGGGAAGGCACTCAGCACATTTGAAACAGAAGTTGTGTTAAGTTTGTTCAGCTGGTATGTGCAGCACAAGGGGGAGAAGGGGGTCAGGAGGTCGGAAGGTGACTGCACCGTTACCTTTGAACGGGCTCTGGCAACAGCAGCTCACGCCGCGGAAATTTATATCACGCAGCTCTGCAGGCTGGACATCCAAGCCGGTCCCCTCCTCCCTGTGTCCCCAGGAGGCGGGGAGAGAGGAAGCTCTGGTCTCTCCCTCCTTCTATGAAGGCATCAGTTCCATCAGGAGGGGGCGCCACTCTCACGACCTAATCTAACCCTCATCTCCCCAGATACCATCGCACTGGGGATTAGGGCCTCAGCATACAAAGCTTGGAGGGACATCAACATTCAGTCCATAGCAAGCATGTTAAGGATCTGGGATTGTGACTTCCAAAGGATGGGGAGCCATTGAACTTGTCACGGCAAATGCGAAGGTGACACGTCAGAATGGCTATTTGTTTATTTTTAAGCAGCCTCCACACCCAGCCCGGCGCCCACCTTGGGGTTCCATCCCGCAACCCTGAGATCAAGACCTGAGCCGAGATCAAGAGTCAGATGCTTAAGCCACTGAGCTACCCAGGCGCCCCCAGATTTGCATTTTATTTATTTATTTATTTTTTTTTTTTAATTTTTTTTTTTAACTTTTTTATTTATTTTTGGGACACAGAGAGACAGAGCATGAATGGGGGAGGGGCAGAGAGAAAGGGAGACACAGAATCGGAAACAGGCTCCAGGCTCCGCGCCATCAGCCCAGAGCCCGACGCAGGGCTCGAACTCAAGGACCGTGAGATCGTGACCTGGCTGAAGTCGGACGCTCAACCGACTGCGCCACCCAGGCGCCCCCCCAGATTTGCATTTTAGAAAGCTCGCCCACTCATGCTTGATAAGTGGGTCTCAGAGGGCAGGTGTGGACGTGCGGAGATCTCTTCGGGTTTTTACGGTGGGCCCGAGGAGGGTCACGGTGCCTTAGACTACGATGGCATGGAGATGGGCAGAGCGACCAGTCACCAGACTAAAGGTGGGATCCACGGGCCTCGACTGAGTGCAGAGAGGGTGGCAGAGGAGGGGCGTGGGGGCGGGGGGACGTCTGCACCGAGGAGAGGAGCAGGGAGCAGAGGGCAGGGAAGAGGCCCATGGGTGGCCCTTTGTCTACGATGAGCGAGTGGGCGGGACACCAGCCACCGAGAGGCGCCTCTGTAATTCCGTAGCTCTCCCTGCAGAGCTAATGCGTATTCGAATGGCCCAAATAAACCAGACATTTCCTCTACTGTGGGCGCTCGGGGAGCGTCACTCCATTACTGAGCAGGAGACCCAGAATCTTTGCTGACGTCCAGCGACGCCAGATTTGCCGTGACACCCCTGTTCTCTGTCATTTGCTGAGCCACGTAAATCACCGAACGGTGAGTGACTGAAATGTTTTCCCCAAGGATCTGCTCTTTGTTGAAAATGTCCTGCTCTGTGGGGCGGCTGGCTGGCTCAGTCGGAAGAGCCTATGACTCTGGATTTGGGGGTCATGAGTTCGAGCCCCACGTCAGGCTCTGTGCTGACAGCTCAGAGCCTGGAGCCTGCTTCCGATTCTGTGTCTCCCTTTCTCTCTGCCCCTCGCCCCGTTCATGCTCTGTCTCTCTCTGTCTCAAAAGTAAATAAACATTAAAAAAATTTTTTTAAATAAATTAAAAATAAAAATATAAAGACACAGGATGACTTTTTAATGCCTAGCAGGCACTATATCTTTCCAAGAAGTTTTTACACCTCGATCCCTGATAAGAGAAAATGCCTTCCCTAAATCCCATCTCTCGGGAGAGGGAACCTCGTACCCTAAGAACAGAACTCTGTTCCTTGCTTTCTCTCTCTGACAACAGCTGGTGTTGTGAGACAGAAAATCCCTGTTGTGGTCCCGGCCAAGCGTAGCTGCTGGCCACTTACTAATGTTCTTTTGAGGCCGTCGCGAAACTCATTTGTGGTCCATGAAAACAGGGGTCCGGGACTCACGCTTGGAATGAATGAGCCACCTATAAACAAGTGTTGGATGTTGGTTGCTTCAGACCAAAAATATACTTAGCATTTCGTTCGTTTATTTCTCCTGGTCCATTTGCTAATATCCCTATTAGTTCTCGGAAATGCGACTTTAATACTGCACCTACGAGTCACACGTGTTTCCCTGGTAACTGCGCTGGAGCTGACCAGGATGCAATCTGTAGAGGAAAAGCGCGGGTCGGCAAGGCCAAGTCTCGGCCTCGTCACGAATGACACCGTCTTGCCTTCAAGGGGCTAGTGGATTAACACGCGTTTGCCGTGTACTCGGTACTCCGGGGAAGAAAAAGGTACCACCTCGTCCTCAAAGAATTTACAAGTTAAATTTCGAAATAAGATCTCACGGGGACGGACAGAAGCGACCTGGCGTGCACTGGGTTCTCACGTCGCCCGTTAGACCCTTGCTACTGAGACTGTGGCCCCGATGGCCCCCCGGTTGGCACCTGGAAGCTTGTGCGAAATGCAGTCTCCGGAGCCTGCCGGCCTTACGCGTGACAGCCTCCTGCTCACAGGACCCCCAGGTGGGAAATCCTCACGGGGAAAGTGGGACAGGCGCTGGACCCCCCTGGTGTCTCCACGGATGCTCCCAGAAAGGGAGATGCCAGGGCTATCTTATTCAGGAAGGGGATTCTCGTACGAACAGATCTTAGTTCAAAATCGGTCTCATCTCCTGCTTTCTCCGTCTCTCTGGCTCCTCTGCTCTAACCCGTGTCCCGTGCCAGTGCCCAAGTGACCCGTGGAAGGCAGGTGATGGCCCCTCGGCCTTCACGCCCGCCTGGGACGCCCTTACAAACGGGCCAGGTCCTTCCAGCCTGCCCCAGTTGGGTTCCACAGGACACAGGCAAGCAGGACGCAGGACCGGCACCCGGGGGAAGGTGGCGGGGCCGAGGTGGGCAGAGGGACACTGGACTACAAATAGCCACCCCGAAGTCTTCCGGCCTACAGAGGCCGCCTACCTGGAGGGGGAGGTCCAGGCCCTCATTTCTGCATCCGCCCATGATGCTCTGGGAGCAGCCTCTGGCAGGTTCTAGAGAGAAGCTCGACCGGCTTCAGGTGGCTCATCCAAGGTTACAGGTGAGAGGGGACAGCCTAGTGACCCAGGACAGAGGACAGGGAGCACCGCGGCGCTGCCCGCTGTGAGGTCAGTGTGGGAGCTAAGACGAGGTCGGCAACTGCCCCGACTCGGGCTGGGGCCTTGGGCTGGGGCCGGGGAGATGCGCGTGGCCAGAAAGCTTGATCAACCGCCTGGGGGACTTGCAAGGGGCATGTGGGGCTTCTGTGGCAAGTGCTGGGGACAAAAAGCGTGGACGGACGTATACCAGCAGCCTGCACGTTCTTGAAGCTGAGGCTGGAGGCCAGGAAGTTACTTCAGGGACAGCTTAGCAACCGCTTGTTACAATGTTGGGGGCCGTCCGTCTTTGAATCCGACTGTCCTTAAACATGAGCGGTCCAGTCCATTATCCTGTTTTCTTCTCGGTAAATTGGGGATCGTAATAGAACTGACATCCCGGGAATGTTGCAAGGATTAAACGGGACAAGTGGGGATCTCAGAACGACGCCTGCCTCGTGTCACGTGGTCCAGCAGCGAATGATGCTTTCGATAAACCCGTCGTTGGATAAACCCCCACCTGTGTGCCAGCGTGGTCACTCACTTCTGTGATCGTGTGTGGATTGTTTTGTTCTGTTTGCTTAAAAAGAAAAATTTTTTAATGTTTATTTATTTTTGAGAGAGAGCACGAGCGGAGGAGGGGCAGAGAGAGAGAGAGAGAGAGAATTGGAAGCAGGCTCCATCCAGGCTCCGAGCTCTCAGCACAGAGCCCCGCGCGGGGCTCGAACCCACAAACTAGGAGATCGTGACCCGAGCCGAAGTGGGACGCTCAACCGACTGAGCCACCCAGGCGCCCACTTTGCAGTGTTTTTGCTGGTTGGGAGGCGGGCAAATGACTCCAGAACCCGTGTCGGTGGGCCTGGGTGGGAGGCGGAGAGGACCGGTTCTCAGGAGTCATCCCCGGTGGGAACAGCCTCCGAGCTGCCCAGCTGCCTTTCCCATTCATACAGCTAAGGAGGCGGAAGCGAGGTACGGGGTCGACTCTTGCTGTTTGCATCAGGGTCACTTAATCGCTCTTGCGACGGGGTTGGGAGCAACAAAGTTGCAGGTGGTACAATCTCAGCACCTTCCCTCGGTCTTTGCTCCCCCTCCCCCACCCCTGCACTTGGCCCGGACCCTGCACCTGACATGTCTGCGAGCTCTCTGCCCTCCATTCTCATAGATGCGTTAGTAGAAAAGACAGATACTCCAATAGGAGGGCGTACGTGTTTGGAAAGGTGTCTGTATACTTTTTACAACAACGAGTAGCTGGACGTGATCGATGGATCACGCGTGACCTCGGCTTTCCAGTCTTGTGAGGCCACAAGATGGCGTCACGTAGCCACAAAATGGTCTCCGACCTGGGGAAAGGGCAAATCTGTCCCTTGTCTGCGCTGTTCAACTGCCGCCGGCTCGTTGGAAGCCCAGGGAGGTCCCTTCCCGCACGGGCCAGTGTCCCTGAGAGGCCTCAACTGACAGAGGGGGACAGTGGAGTTATCCCTGCAGACAGGTGGATGGCGTAGGAGATTTTATCCTTCCTTCCTCCCTCCATTCCCTTCTCCTCTCCCTTCCCCTCTCCCTTCCTCCCCCCTTCCTTCTTCCCTTCCTCCTTCCTTCCATCCTTTCTCTCTTTCTCCCTCTCCTTCTTTCTCACCCCTCCCCTCCTCTCCTTCCTTTCCTCCCACGTTTCTCTCTTTCCCTCTCTCTCTCATATTCAGAAGCCTCCACCTCCTTTATTACTCTTCTCTGTGGCCGGAGGAAGAGCAGAACCCCCCCCCCCCCCCCCCGGGGAACAATTCTGTGTCAAAGGCTTTGTGGAAGGACGTCTCCATCCTGGCTGTGCTGCTTTGACAGATGACAGTTCTTTTCCCTGACTAGTTGGTGTCCTCTGAGTTCTGGTTAGGGATGCCTGCTGGATGACGGGTGCTTGGGATGTGGGGAAGAAAGGCAGAAGGACATGGCAGGTAAAATTACCTTTCCTAATAACCCACAGCCCATTGGCAAATACCTGAGGCAGGCAGAGAGTAACATTTCTCCAGGAACTCCCTGCAGTCTTAACGTTAATGCTTGGCCAACCTTAGCTTGACAATAGCTAGGCCTCCACAGCCTGCGAGTCTTCCTTAGCCTATGAAAGTCTCACTGGAAACTTCCCCTGGACTTTACCTCCCCCAGCCCCACGGCACAGCCCCATAGCATAGCATAGTCTCTCCTCATGATCCTGGGCCGGCTCTTCCTGCCCACGGGTCCTGTCCCCATGCTCTAATAAAATCACCTTTCTGCACCGAAGACGTCTCAAGAATTCCTTCTTGGCCACCAGCTCTGGCCCCCACCACGGCAAACCCCCAGCACGTGCACTGCGCTCTCGGACCTGGGCTGAGACCAGCATCCCAGCTAGCGCGGTGGCCGTGGCAGTCACCACGGCAGAACTTGTCGATTTGGCGAATGGTCCACGATAAAAAACTGGGAACTGCCATTCAGGGCATTGCTTAGGGGTTAGCCGGTAGCTTCTGGAAGAGCTGGGTTCCAACCCTGAAGCCGTGCTGTGTGAGTGATCTGACATGCTGGTTCCCCTTCTGTATCCGCTGTCCTTATGTGGAAGGGGGGACATAAGACCTGCAAAGGGCCTAGGGCACCTGAAGCGCGTCGCATACGATCGTTACCGCAAGGCCATCTTGCTAGGAGTAGCTCCCCTTTGTCCTGCAGGATGGCTCCTTTCGGAATAGTTTTGGCCTCCCCCAAATGTCGCAAACGTAAGTAGAGTTTGCTTCTGCCTTTCCCCTCATTGCCTAACGTGACCTTCTGGACCAGGAACGAACGCTGATGCAGTACCGCCCGCTAATCTGCAGGTGGCGCTCGACCTCTGCGGCTGTCCCGCCCGCGCGCAGGTGCGGGCCTGGCCTCCACCTTCCGTTGGGCCCGGGGTCTCCAGCCTGGGGCGGCTTTTCAGTCCTGATGTTTCACACCCTTAACGCTTTTGCAGATTAGTGGCCCGTGATTTTGTACCTGCCCCTTGTTTGGGGGACGATCTGGGATTTCCCCATGATTCGGCTGACGTCGGGCCTTTGGCAAGAGTGGCGCCTGCGGGCTCCTCGGCGCGTCCCGCCCGCAAGCGGGGTGTGCAGAAATCTCGTTACAGATACGGCTGACTTGGATCCCTTGGGTCGGGGGCCATCCGCCAGAGTCCTTCACTGGAGCCTTGCTGTTTTCCACTCTGCGACCGATGGCACCTGTGAGGAGATTTACCGACGGTGTGACTATCATTTCGCCTTGAACTTACCATCGATGATGATTGTGGCCCACGCCCATTACGACCGGCGCTGCCTACCGGAAACTTCCATCAGCCACTCAATACTTGTCTTGTGACAAGTATTGGGCGCCTGGGCGGCTCAGTCCGTTAGGCGTCCCACTTCGGCTCAGGTCACGATCTCGCGGTCCGTGAGTTCGAGCCCCGCCTCGGGCCCTGGGCTGACAGCTCGGAGCCTGGAGCCCGCTGTCGATTCTGTGTCTCCCTCTCTCTCTGCCCCTCCCCCGCTCGTGCTCTGTCTCTCTGTGTCTCTCAAAAATAAACATTAAAAACTGTTTTAAAATCTATCTTGGGGCATTGTAAGGAAGAGCGGCCCCTCCTCCCCCGTGTACGCATGCATCCCTGTGTGCGTTCACTTATTCATTCTGTTCGTTATTCAGTTATAGGACTGTGGACTTCTGGGTCTTTATTTTACTCTATGAGTTAGGAATTGCCATCGTTACTGGTTTTGTTGCTCAGATTTTCCCAGACTGGGAGCGCCGCAAGCCGGCTCTCGCGTTCCTTCAATACGCCCTCATCGTTTTTTGAGGGCTTCCTTCATTTCTGGCACCAGAAGATGTGCCGGACTCATCGTGCGTTTCCCTACCCCACCTGGAGTCCACCGTTTACCAGGGAGCCCCGGTTTCTTTTCCTGGAAATTCATATCTATGAACGGATGTCTGGCCGAGTTCTGGGTGTGCACATTACCCCTGGGGGACCTAGCCTCTAGGCCACCTGAGCGGGGGGAATCAGATACACGTGTACGTGTGTGTGTGTGTACATAGATTACGTTTATATGCATAATATATAATACACGATAAATACATAGATAGATGTATACACTCACATCAGGAGCTCTTTCTGATGCCTCCCACCTTGCCTTATTTGCGTCATCTGTTCTGCAAATAAGAAACCACAGCATAGCTAGGTATTTGCTACATTCAACGCCGCATCGTTTCAGAATTTCTTGCCCGCACCCTGGTGGAAAACACATTTCCCAATGAGAGTCCAGGATTTGTGTGCAGCTTCACAATGTGCAGTCGGTACACCGTGCTCCAAACGGATACAGGTGAGTTATTTTCTCCCCCTCCCCCCCCATGCGGTTATGTGGTTCACCCATGTGCACGGAGGGCCATTTAGTGCTACCCCACATGGGGTCCCCCACGGCCCGGCTGATCTGAAGTATTTATTTTGGGGAGAGTTGTTCTAAGAGGACCGTACCCAAGCACACTCGGCCTCTTTCCCTCCTTCCCGTCCCCCTCCTGCCGTCCTCCCCACCCCCCCCCACCCCCTGCAGGTAGGTTACCGCATTAATTCCTGGTTTATGCTTCTTGTACTTCCTTTAAAGAAAAGATCAGATGCATGTATCTGTCCCACGGCCTTCTTTCTTCCACGAGGATGGCGTGTTGGCTTTTTTCACTTAACAATGTATCCTGAAATCAGACAATATCAGTTCTTAGAGACTTTTCTCTCCCCCCACCCTCCAGCTCTCTTTTCAAAAAAATTTTTTTAGGGGTGCCTGGGTGGCTCAGTCGGTTGAGCGTCTGACTTCGGCTCAGGTCATGATCTCGCGGTTCGTGAGTTCGAGCCCCGCATCGCGCCCTGTGCTGACGGCTCGGAGCCTGGAACCTGCTTCAGATTCTGTGTCCCCTTCTCTCTCCGCCCCACCCCTACTTGCGCTCTGTCTCTGTCTTTCAAAAATGATTGAACATGTTTATTTTTGAGAGAAAGAGAGAGAGTGAGTGGGGGAGGGACAGAGAGAAAGGGAGACACAGAATCCAAAGCAGGTTCCAGGCTCCGAGCTGTCAGCACAGAGCCTGACCTGGGGCTCGAACTCACAAATCTGTGAGAGCCTGACCTGAGCCAAAGTCGGACGTTTAACCAAGTGAGCCATCCAGGTGCCCCTCTCTCTTTTTTGTTACAACAGCCAAATACTATGTTATGTTTCAAAGTTTTCTCAATGACTACGACTCTTTCTATAATTTTTCAATACAAAACAATGCTGTAATGATTTTTAAAAATCTTCTTTAATGTTTATTCATTTTTAAGAAAGAGAGAGACAGAGTGCAAGTGGAGGAGGGGCAGAGAGAGGGAGACACAGAAACCGAAGCAGGCTCCAGGCCCTGAGCTGTCAGCACAGAGCCCAACACGGGGCTCGAACCCACAAACTGCGAGATCACGACCTGAGCCGCAGTCGGATGCTCAACCGACTGAGCCACCCAGGAGCCCCAGTGCTGTGATGATTAACCTAATGCACGTATATACATAACTTGCAGTTGATGGACTTGTAAGTTCTGTACTGCTGTGCAACAAATGTCTCCAGATGTGGTAGCTTAAAACAGCGACCACTGACTATCGCACGGCATCTGTGGTCAAGAGTCTGTGAGCAGCGTGGCCCGGCCATCGGCGAGGGTCTCCCCTGCGAGGCTGCAGACAGGCCGGAGGGCAGGGCCGCGGTCTCACTTGAAGGCTGGGCTGAGGGAGGACCACCCTCCAGCTCACATGCGTTGCTGTCGACAGGAGGTAATTCCTCACCGGGTGTCGGGCTACGAGCCTCAGGCCCTCGCTGTCTCGAGGCCAGAGGTCCCCTCCGCTCCGTGGTTGTCTGTCCACAGAGCCGGTGTGGTAGACACAGTCTGTTTTGCTGTGATCCTGTAATGGACTGTCCGTAGCTGTCTGATCACCCTGAATCCCGTGTCTCTGGAGCAATCTCCTGGATTCCTTTCTTCTCTGACCCGAGTGCTTCCTTCAAGAGCATTTCCCACGTGTGGCAATTGTTTGAGGCTTTATGTGAGTGAGAAAACGTATATTATACTCTCACATCTGAATGACAATTTGGATAAAAATGTAACACTCAGAACTTTCCTTTTAACACATTACAAAGATTATATTCCATTATCCTCGCCTAGCATTTATCAATCTTTTTAGCCCCTGGTAGGTAGAGTGAAGAAATAATTCGTCATTTAACCAGGACACTTTTGAGTGAGCGGGACGCTACTAATAATTAAGCTTGGACGGGAGGTACAAACCGGGAAGGTTGTAGGTAAACTAAGACACGTGGTTTATTTATTCATAGGTTTAGTCATCCTATTTATAGATGGTCTATTCCTTTTCTCTGGAAGGCTTTAGAACTTTCCTTTTGCATCTGATATTCTTGGGCTTTGCTATACTACCCCCATGTGTGGTCTTTCTGTCATCCCCGCTTGGCCTGCTGTGCGTTCTTTATGCTTCAACTACTCCCTCCTTCTCTCCTCCCTCCCCCCATCTACGTTCCAGTGAGTCCCGCCCTAATCCCTGGGGCTTTTATTGCAGCCAAAGGCGCAGACACACTTGTCCTGCCAACAGGAGCCATTCAGTCCATTTGAGATTTATCACTGCAGCTTTTAAGGAGGCATTGTGCCTTGTGTCTGCGGTACGCTTTAAGTTTTGAGCACTTGCAGGAGCTAAGGCATGGAGAAGAGTCTCTGGGCCCCGGGGCCTCTGGTCTTCCCTAAGAAGGCATTGCATTCTAGTAACTGTAAGAGGTATTTCCAGATGCCCGTGGCCTCTGCTAATTTCTCATCGGGAATGGCGGACACGGGGAGGAAGAAGTCGTGCTCCTGTGCGAGGTCGGTCGAGCCCTTAATTGTGGACGCCACGTGCTCTGGCCAGCGTAAGCAGAAGAGGGTTGACTACGGGCTGTGAGGTCAGTCACAGGGTGGTGTGGAACGGGAGGAGCGCGGAAGACGGGGCGTGTGTCCCGGGCCAGCCTGTGACCCGCGCCCTGGACGGGGAGGACGAGAGAGCCGGCCCCAGGGTCCCTGCCAGCTCCCTGCCTGGCGGCTGCTGCCAGACCACATGCGGTTTTCAGGCAGGAGCTGCATGGGCCAGGGAGGCAGATGCTCTAGGAGAGCCCGCCTGGGGACGCTCGCCTCCAGAGGGAAGCAGGGCGTGGGAGCGCCCGGTTGGCACCTGCCTGGCACCGGGGAGGCGCCTCGGGAGGCAGAGCCGATAAACAGGAAGTTTGGGAACTTCCGAAAATACGCGAAGGCTGTTTGAATCCTTCTGGGCCTCGGTTTATGACAAACATTCACTCCCCACGATCCCCCAGGGAGCCTGCCGTCCAACCACAGAGATTTCGGAACTGCCTGTCAGCCGGGTGACCCAGATAGACCCAAGATGTCACGCCTACCCTGAGACATCAACACGGAAAAACAGTTCCCTGGAGGGCTTGTCTAAGTCTCCTTTCCAGACGAAAAGGAAGACCTTTAAGTCTTAAATGAAATTTGCAGGGGCACCTGGGTGGCTCAGTCGGGTGAGCATCCGATTTCGGCTCAGGTCAGGACCTTGTGGTCATGAGTTCGAGTCCCACGTCGGCTCCTGCTGTCAGCCTGTCGGTGCAGAGCCTGCTTCCGATCCTGGTCCCCCCTCTCTCTGCCCCTCCCCTGCTTGCGCTGTCCCCAAAATAAATATTAAAAGAAAATAATGAAATTGGCAGAGTTCTCCCTTACGGGTCCAGCATTTTTCAGACTGCTTTAAAAACATTGTAAGCCTTCTATTTACTGAGACATCACCTCATTGAACCAGAGGGCTTTCGGATCAGTCTAGAAAAAGCACTTGCTGAGATGCCTTCCTCGCCCCTCAGGTCTGACACACCCCAGGCGTTTTTAAAGACTTACTCTGTGCAGCAACTTCTGCAAACTACGACAGAATATCATCAAGTTAGGATTCTTTTAAAAAATTTTAAAAAATATTTATTTCTGAGAGAGAGAGAGAGAGAGAGAGAGAGAGAGAGAGAGAGAATGAGCAGGGGAGGGGCAGAGAAAGAGGGAGACAAACAATCAAGAGAAGGCTCCAGTCTCCGAGCTGCCAGCACAGAGCCCGACGCGGGGCTCGAACCCACAAACCAGGCGCCCCTAAGTTATATAATTCTTAATTAGAAAGGCTTTTAGGAGGAAGGGGAGTGTGGTTGAACTGAAATGCAGAAGAACTTGAAAGACTGGGTCCGCTGACCGCTCTATTACTGTGTTGCTAGTCTCCGTTTTCTCTGTTCTGTGCAAAGTGCCTCACCCGCTGGGGAGGAAGGGGCCACACGTGCCCAGGGCGTGCTCCCGGATCGTCTGCCTGAGTGCTCTGCCCTGGGCTCTGACACGTTTCTCTCGGCCAAAAGCAAACGCTGCGGTGAAGCTCCCTACCGCCCACGTTAGCCTTGCAGTGGCCTCGGGCCGACCCTTCCCCGGGCTGACGCCCAAGTGTGGCCAAAAGCAGTGTCACTGTGACGACTGATGAGTTCTGGCCCAAACAAGTCAACTCTACCTTTTCCTACCTCGTTTCTAGTGCTGTCACCGACCTACACAGTTCAACTGTCTACTCTCGTCCCGATGTGAAAGTTCTACCTCGTGCCCCCCCTTTCTGACTTCTGTCCGTAAATGCCCGTGGCACCCACAGTTTCCATGGACCAGGCTATGTACTTCCGCGCCGAGGCTCACGGCGTGTAAATCCGAACAATTCTCTCTGAACAGCCTCCTGACTTCGTGGGAGTCCGTTTAACCTTGCTCTGGGAGATTCTAGGGAGATGGACAGAATCAAACCTTTTCAAAAAAAATTTTTTTTTAACATTTATTTCTTTTTGAGAGATGGAGAGAGAGCAGGAGCAGGGGAGGGGTAGGGAGAGAGGGAAACACAGCGTCCGAAGCAGGCTCCAGGCTCCCAGCGGTCAGCACAGAGTCCCACGAACCCACGAACACGTGGGCCAAAGTCGGTCGCTCAACCGGCTGAGCCACCCAGGCGCCCCTGTATTTAAGACCTTTTAAGGACTATAGTTGTGTACTTAAAAATACAAACAAAAAAACCCAAGACCACTGTCACAGTGACACCACTTTTGGCCGCACCTGGCTGTCAGCCTGGGGAAGGGTCAGCCCAGGGAAGGGTGCGTCTCTGCCTCTGGCGGAGAGAAACGGATCAGAGCCCGGGGCAGAGCACTTCAGGCAAGCGACTCTGCGAGCACGCCCTGGGCACGCGTGCCCCCTTCCTCCCCACGTGGCTACTGCGCTCGTAGAGATCGCATTGCTCAGATGGGCCTGTCACCTCGAAGTGCGCTCGCAGGCTGACCCCCGATTTCCCGCACTGAGAAAACTGGCCCAAAGCTACCACGTCCTCAGAACTATCAGCTCCAAGAACTGCAAAAGCCTTCACCTTTAAAACAAACCTGAGCAACGGCAGTGAACTCGGGGCGCCTGGGTGGCTCAGTGGGTTAAGCGTCTGACTTCGGCTCAGGGCATGATCTCACGGTCTGGGTTCGAGCCCCGCGTGGGGCTCTGTGCTGACAGCTCGGAGCCTGGAGCCTGCTTCGGATTCTGTGTCTCCCCCTCTCTGCCCCTCCCTCACTCAAGCTCTGTCTCTCTCTGTCTCAGAAATAAATAAACATAAAAATTTTTTTTTTAAATAAAATAAAATTGAGTGAGAAAGGAAAGAGTGGAGCACGTATCCTGCCGTTTCAGTAGGGCTGTGTTTGTAAGTGAGCGTCCTGCTGATAAACAGAAATAGAAAACCACCATTTAACCAGCACCACGCACCTGCTGGTTTCGGTGGGAATGTCCAGGCGGGGCTGCGATATGGTCCCATCTGCCGCAGACAGACCTTCCAGAGCCCCTGAAAGCAGTTCCGCCAGGTTCATTAGGAATATGGCGGATGTTGGCTAACGGGCCAAGGAACATCACTTGCTGTGCCCGTAGGTAAAGCAGCTGTGTCCTTTCGTAGTCAAGCTGCCAGGGGCTCATCCTCCTCGTGCCACCCTCCCGCAGTTCCTGTCACCTCCACCCAAACCAGCAAAACCCTGGGAGTGCTGTGGGCCCGCCCGGCTCAGCTCAGCTCTCAGCAGGTGCCTGGGGGCTGACAGTGAGGCCGGGGCTTTCTGGGGGTTTTCCTGCCCGGAGCGGCCCCTTTCTGCTCGGACCCCTGCCGCTGCTCTCCCCCAAGGGCTCCGGTGCCAGGTAACTCGGGCTTTGCTTTAGATGATGTGGCCATTATCTCTGAGGCCATCCAAGTGACTTCCAAGTGATACAATGTCGACATGCCAGGGCCCACGCTCACTTTCTCACTAGCGTGTAAACACGCCATCCAGACGGACCCCGCAACGCACCTGGGAAGCCAAGGTCCAAGTGGAAGAGGACGGAGACGAACGAGCCCAGCCTGGGTCCCGCCGGGCGGGTGTGTGTGGCCGAGGGCACGGTGCCAGCCGCCTGCGGAGGAAGGATTAGGAAACAAAAGGCCGTTGAGGGTCCGGTTTCCTCAAGCTGGCAGTGGCCGTTCTCGCCCTGAGCCGCCACGCCAGGACCCCCGCTGTCTGTGGCGCGCAGTCAGGAAGCGCCCGACGATGGTCACCTCCACCCCACGGGGTGGTCACAGCAAGAAGGGAGATGCCTGAAGCCACCACAGCACGTGAGCACGGACAGCTGGTGCCAGCCTCGCCTTGGAGGTTGGTGACAGCACACGTGCATCCGTGTATTCTGCTACCGGAAAATGAAAAGTACTCGGGAGCCCTTGTGTGTTACCTTTAGAGATGGTCATGTGCAGGCATTAGACATTCTGAGCGTGTATTTCTGGGCTTTTTCGGGTAACCAAGTTTTGCTTCGACCCCGTCCTGTCTCTGCGTTTTCTCGTGGGGCCGCTACCACTTGGAGGGCTGACTCGTGTTGTGGTGACTGTACAAACGTCACCAGCAGTGTCTCCACCACACAGGGCCCTGGGCACGGACCCGACGCCACCTTTCGTGAGAATATCCCGCAAACGTCCCTAGGAGGCAGAGCCGTGCCAGTCCCCAGGAAGAAAGCAGTACGGGCGGGAGCCGGCCCGGGCCTCGGAGTCCTTGCCGCCTGGAAGGCTGCCACTGCCCGAGAGCAGAGTGACGGCTAACCGGTCGGTCTTCTCCTGACCAGGATCACCGACGACCTGGACGCCCACTTGTGGGAAGTGTCCTTTCTGCTACTGGTCATTTTAAAGCAACCAAGAAGCTTGAAAACAACAAGAACAAAAACACAAAGGAATTCTCTGGAACGTACTTTCTCACGTCGGCGTTGATCTGGGTGAGATCAGGACCCAGACCCCCGCAGTGGAACGCTTCACACCTTCTGGTCTCGCCCGTACCCTCCCTCCGACCCGCAAGCACTCGGCTCTGCACAGAGAAGGCAGACGGCTGGGAGCTTCAGACCCTCTGAGGGAGCCAGGGACAGGATCAGTGTCCCCTCCTGGTCCCTCGCTCCTTTCCCCAGGATGGTGGACCTCCCTGCTCCCCTAGGGCACCCAGTACCCCCTCCTCATGCAACTTCTGCATCGTCTGCATGGACTTTCATCCCATGTGTTCCTCTGTGTCCATCTGCAGGTTTCTTTTTAATGTATTTGTCTATTTTTGAGAGAGAGAGAGAGAGAGAGAGAGAGAATCCCAAGCAGGCTCCGTGCTGTCAGCACAGAGCCCGACGTGAGTCTCGAACCTACGAGCCATTGAGATCGTGGCCTGAGCCGCCCAGACGCCCCTGCAGGTTTGTCTCACGTCAGGAACACCTGCTGGAGAAGGGACCGTGCTGGCCCCTGCCTGCCTTCTCAGGCGTACGGGGAGGCCCACTGAGGCAGCCTGCGGAACTGTGTCATGAGGCCTCCCGCTCACAGGTCTGCAGTGTCTGCACCACGGTCCCCGGGGCTCTCGGGACCGCCCTCCCTTCAGAGGCGGGAAAGGCCCTCGTTCCCCAGTAGCACGTGAGACGGGCGGACGAGAACCGCGAGGGACAAAAGAAAGAGGAAGATCCCAGGGGCGCCTGGGGGCGCAGTGGGTTGGGCGTCCGACTCTTGATCTCGGCTCGGGTCACGATGTCACAGTTTGTGGGTTCGGGTCCCACATCGGGCTCTGCAATGACGTTGCATCCCCTGCTTGGGATTCTGTCACGCCTTCTCTGTGACCCTCCCCCGCGTGTGTGCGTGCTCTCTCTAAATAAATAAGATTGAAACAAAACCTTTTTTAAAAGAGGAAGATCCCAAACCAGAACGCCAGCGGTGGCTGGCACCGGAGGGCGGCCGGAAGCCCCAGGCAGCTTCCAGCTGGCACTTTCCACACCCTGCGCTCTGGGGTTCTCACAAGCGACGTTACCTGCACGACTGGAACCTGGCGCTCTCGCTTCGCTAAGCCAGTCCGGGCTCTCGTCGCTGGGTCCTCTCGCCCGACCCCCGCTCGGGTCAAGGGCGGAGCAACGGGCCTGAGGGCACCCCGGAGGCGGCGCCCCCTCGCCTCCAGAGGGGAAACGGGAGCACAGGTGAGGACGCTCCGCCCGCGGTCTCGTGCCTTTAAAGAGAGTGGCAGCGAGAGATGACTCCGATCCGCCTGCCGCTCTTTGCCACAGAAAGCGGTGCCGCCATCCGTGGGGACGGGTTAGCGCTGTGGCCTCCCCCCACCCAGCCGACTCCCGGGAGCGGCTCCTGAGCCGTGGGCTCCCCCGCTCGGGCGCCCGCAGAGCTGGGGACACGTGCCTGTCTGCTGTGGGCTGTCACCCGACGGCTCTCGGGGGCACGGCTCGGCTCGACATCAGCCACCCCACGGCCTGCTCCGGGTGCCACCCGTGGGCGCACTTTCTAACGCCGCCCGGAGGAAAGAGCGCGTCCTGAGTGACCGTCGGCGCCTTCCCGACACCGGCCGTCCAGCTCGCCGTCCCCCGGCCGCCTTCCTCGTTTTCCAGGAGCGCCACTCTACGCACAACGCTCTTTCCAGGGACGCTCTGCTTCTGCGGTTTTCTAGCCCAGCAAGATACTTAATATCACACTCATTTGACAAACATTTGAATCGTTTATTGCCATTAAGTTCCAGCAGCTCAATATACACACTGCACGGAAATACACACTTTTTCAAAACATTGGCAATGAGATTGGAGTATGTGGCCAGCCGTCGGTCTCGTGGTCATTACAGTTAAGAATTCTGAGTACTTAAATGCTAACAATTACAAACGATGTTCTCTTCGGTTTTTCGTTAAGTAAACTCTAACAGGTACTATCCGTATTACCGCAGATAAAACCATCATCGGGAATTACTAAATCGATTGCATATTTTGAGCTACTCTTTACGAAGAGAAGTGAAATATTCGGTACTTGTAAGGCAGCAGAGAGTTGGCTTCGGGACTCTCAGCTATTTCTAGAAAAACTGGTTAGTAAAAATAGTAGCCAGCCTGTTTTCCTTAGCGAGCCTATCGTGAGGCGGACTGACTCAGCAGCGGCATAGCTTCCCTTCCAACAGCTGGTTTTTCATTTTCCCTTGTTACGCTGATGCCTTTTTAGTCATCCTGGAAATAAACACAAAGAAAAATTCTGTTTGAGACAAATTTCACTGGGGCCTCCAAGAACTTGGATGACTTTGAGAAGACACCTTTACATTTAGTAAAACCGAAAATGTTATGAAAACAGCAACATCCTACTTCCTGTCAATTTGCACGCTTTAATAAGCAAACCTGCAGTGCGCTCACTGTTCTCAATTCAGCAGCATATTTTTTTTTTCAACAGCCTATTTTTGCTCAGAGTCCAGCTTCCCCCACAGCTAACGCATCACTCCGCACACACTCACGCCCGGTGCCCCCGACGCCTCTGGATTTGAGTTTCGTTCTCCGTAATTTCTCAAAACGGAAGTGATGAGGCCGGAAGGGGCTTACTCGTATTTGATAAGGCGACTCCCCTGAATGAGCTGGGCGACTTCGTTTGTGGCGTGGCAGGCGAAGAGAAGCCAGTTTCGAGGCTGCACCTTGTAGGCAAATCTCATGAACGTCAAGGAGTAACAGCAGAGAGCTGCCAGAGACATCAAAGCGAGGCAATGACTTACGGCTCGGCAGACCCCAGCTGCGTGCTCGGAGGTCGGGGCCCAATCACCTTAATCGGAACAAGAATCTCTCCTGCTGAAACTCGTGGCAGATGAAGAATGTCACTGCCTAAATGCTTCCGTGAATGGAAAGCTCATCCTACATTTTACTCTGCCGCTTGGTGCCTTACTTACTAAACACTCTAAGGACGGGTCTGTTGGCTGCAGTGGCCAGTAGCTCAGACCACTTCCTGTCCCCTCAGAACTGTTTACGGCCCACCGTCTGGAAGAACTGCTACTTAATCCCGCAACAACACCTTAAGGACAAGTAGCAGGGCTCCAAATACACTTGAAGGCACTTCCTCCAAAGAGAGGTTCGAGAGGACAGTTTTTAGTTGCGTGCCCATCTGAAAGGCACACAGGACCCCACCACTTTCTAGATAAATATTTCAAAACAACTCTGCTTTTTCCTCCCCACGGACAAGCAACGCCATTCCAACGCCGTGTCGCTCTATAGGTCGCTTGCAAACAGCAGAGCGTGGGAGCCGTATTCCGCGTGATTCTATGCGTGAAGTCCCCCCAACTGTTCAGCCGCATCCTTACCAAATGTCATCCGCCCACTGATAATCTCTGGAGACTTTTTCATGTCATTGATGGCAGCAATGGGAAGACCCCAGTTGGCTACAGGGCCCCAGAAGTGCTACAGAAATGAGAGGAGGGAAAGGGAAGAGGAAAAGCATAAGACGGGCGTGAACAGCTGCGGCCCTCCGTTAAGTGATAACGCAGATAACGGAAATGCGTGAGGACAGGTCTTCACCATCGTGTGCACGGCCTGCAGGCCGGTTAACATCTGGGCCCTGACTGTTCAAGGGTCAGCCCAGAAATGGGCCGCTCTTCAAAGGCGAGCCCAGAGGCAGAAAATATCTGGCAGCTTCCCACCAGGGAACCGAATGCCCCGCCCAGAGAACTTTCAATCCGATTAACTTCTCACCCCATGCCCTCCTGGCACAACTTAAACCTCATTACAACTATCCTCCGCAAGGTAATGTTTAAGTCTATCAGCCCCCCTCCCCCTTCAAATGCTCATTAAGAGATCTGTCACTATCTCTTACCATGCAGATCCTAAACTGGGTATTTTTTCTGAAGAAAGTACCCTAAGAGGGGAGAACCTGCTTTTCAGCTCGTGTGAACTAGATTAAGATCAGAGAGCCTGGAAATCCGCACTCAGAAATGCCAGATCCTAGGAAATTAAGGTTGGAAACTACTCTTGATGGCAAAGACCCCGCCTACGTGCCACGCTGTGACCACGGCCGCCCCGGAACCAAGAAGTTGCCCGTGTTTAACAGCAGCGGCACCCAATTTGATAAAACCGGCTGCTGGCTTTTCCAGCACATTAAAAATTGTTTTATGAATGTGCAATTTTCAGTACTTTAAAATATGAAAGAAACCACACGTCATTGGTTAAACACCCTTCTTAGTTTTCAGAATATTAAGCAGTAATCTGTGCGGTGCTGCCCGCTGGAGCATTTAAGACAAATGCAGGCTGCTGAATCCGTTTCTGACACTGACCAGGAGTCATTAAAACCCAAACTCCCATAAGCAGCGGGAGACCAGGGAAATCCAAGAAAAACAGAGGAGAATGACACCTGGCCGGACAGGAGAGCATTTTGCAGTGCTTACTTCGCATGCTACGTCTGAAACAGTGGTGACGCATCAGAGGTCCCGCGGGGCCGGGACGCTAGGCACTGACAGTCTACAACAGAGTCAGTCAGGACCCCGCAAACGAGACACAGCGGGTGCAAACGATCTCCGGGGTTCGGGGCGGCCAACTAGTCCTCTTGTCTTTAGACCGGATGTTATCTGGGTGAGACACACCTCCAGAACCTTCACTTCCAGTACCTGGACGACGGGTGGCCGCTGTCCGTTCTCTCCCCTCCATCCCAGACGCCTGGTGACGGAGGGCCCCCAGCCTTCCGTCTCCATCTTCCTCCCTTCTCCACCTGTCCTTTTCCTGGGAGTCCCTTCATTTTCCAGCTACCACCCCAGTGTCTTCCTTTCCTCCTCTCTTGACCAGGCCTTTCTCCACTTTGGTCTAGTTTCGTCTTTTTCTAGTTAATCTTTCCACAGCTCCGCACTGCGCGGTGGCCCAGTATCTACTTTATCACACACAGCCTCCGGGCTGGAACAGCCTGCAGAGTTTGCCTAGGAGGGGCTTCCCCCACCGGGCACACAGGAGTCTTCCCTCACGGCTAGGGCCACGGACAAGACCAGGGCAGAAATCCCATACTCCCAGCAGCCCTGGGGTCGTCCGCACAAATGACGGGATCACGAATTCTGGTGCGAGGACTTAAGCGTGAGGCAGAGCGCTGCAAGTCGAAGGCTACCTACACACTCGATTATGAACACTGTTTCTTAAAAAGAACATGAAAGGTAAAAATAATTTGAATACTCGTTCACTAAGAGATCTAGCCTTGGAAAGTCAGTAACGCATCCTTCGCCTAGTACACGCCTCTAGGTGTCACTTCCCTGTTTGGAAATACGTGTTTGGCCCACGCCCATCAGCTCAGCAGTCGAGGCACTGGTCCTGCCAGGGGTTAGCGCCTAGAGTGGACCAGGTCACCCAGGGGGACACCGGGAGAGCCACCAGGCACGGTGGCTGGATACGCTATCTCAAGCAAAGGAGGCCGGGCCTGCCATCCATACCTCTGTTAGTGCAGAAAGTCTGCAAAAGCTTGAAATGAAGGAGAACAATTTTCTTACCGTACTATTTGGTGAGGAGTCACCAAGGCGCAGACAAGAGACATGGAAAAAAAAAAAAGAGAGAGAGAGAGATCAGCTGCTTTGAAAGACGTCTGTTCCTCCAGGTTCCTGCGACCTCCCACTTTGCTCCGGTTCCCGCAGCAGAGCCACAGGTGAGCAAGCACACTCTTCTCTCCCTGAGACGTGGGGGTAATCCCAGCAACAGCGCTGACCTCCGTTTCACGACACGGTCTAATGCTGAAGCCTCAGAGCGAAGCTGTCCTGCAGAAACGTGATGCAAGTGACTAGCAGCAGCCACACATTAATTTTAAGATTTCCAGAAGCCACGTTCACAAAAGTAAAACAAAAGAAGTCGATTTTATTAAGTTCATTCTGACGTACCGGAAATATCTTAATCTGAACACGTAATCGAGAGAAACTTATGAATGGGCTATTTTACATTCTTTTTTTGTATTAAGCTCCTGAGATCCGGTGCATGTAGACATTCAGGGTGCACCCCATTTGGACTGTGGCCACAGCGAAAGCGCTCACGGCCGTCAGGCTGGATGGCACAGGCTGAACGGGGGCGTTTCTCTGGAAAGGACAAGCAGGAGAGAGATGCGGTGACGCACAGCTCCGGCAACGGCGAGCTCGCCGTTAGGAACAGGTTATCGCCAGAAAGAAAGCCCCTAAAGACAGGCAAGTAATTTTACATTCTGTTCACTTCTAAAACTCTGGAACGTCAAACAGTGCCCAGCATTTGCCACGCACTCAAAAAGTCTTTGTTGAATGAATAGTAAAAACTTTCCAGTGATTTTTTTTTTCTGAACGTTAAACTCGGTACCATTTAAAAATACATCAAGGGCCACCTGGGTGGCTCAGTCGGTTGAACATCTGACTTTGGCTCAGGTCATGATCTCACGGTTTGTGGGTTCGAGCCCCGTGTCGGGCTCTGTGCTGACAGCTGGGCCTGGAACCTGCTTCAGATCCTGTGTCTCCCTATATACGTATACACACACACACACACACACACACACACACACACACACACACACACACAGATGTGTGTGTGTGTATCCATCCATCCATCCACCCACCTCTCTCAGGAAAGGGGGTAAATCTCTAGAATAAATCTGCACAGACCGTCACTGACTCAATCATTAAAGCATATGCCTTACACCTCAGAATTTACTTGTTCAATCTTAATTCATTCTTCTTAGCCAAAATTCAGGAGCAAGAATGAAGAAAGGAAAAACAAAAAGCAATTTCTTTTACTCCATCAAGAAGGTATATGAGAAAATTTTTTAAAGTTAAAAAAAAAAAGACAGGGGTGCCTGTCCAGCTCCAGTTGGTAGGGCACATGACTCTTGATCTCGGGTTGTGAGTTCAAGACCCACTTTGGCGATTACTTTAAAAAAAAAAAAAGATAACAGAGATCCAGGAAGTTCTTGATTCAAGATCCTCGTTAGGGTAAGAAAATCAGCCGGAGAAGAGACAGAAGGCACCAAAAAAAGAGTATCAGAACCCAGAGGATTCAACATGGCATAATAATAAAGAATAAATGGGTCACGTACTTTTGCCAAGCAGGATACTATATTGTCAAACAGCTACCAAAGCACAAAAGATAAGTAATTGTCCAGGACCACGCAGCTAAAAATGACGGGCGCCAGGATTCTAACTCACTGTTCAAACTCATCACTTGGGTCTGACGTTACCATAAATCACATCTGACGAAAGCTGTCAGTAATTACTTAATATTAAGACCCTACTTAGGGGTGCCTAGGATGCTTAGTTGGTTAAGCGTCTGACTTCGGCTCAGGTCATGATCTCACGGTCTGTGAGTTCGAGCCCCGCGTCGGGCCCTGTGCTGACAGCTCAGAGCCTGGAGCCTGCTTCGGATTCTGTGTCTCCCTCTCACCCTCTGCGCCTCCTCTGCTCATGCTCTGTCTCTCTCTCCCTTAAAAATAAAAACATTAAAAAAAAAAAAAAAGACCCTACTTAAACGTCCTCGTAATGCCTTTGATTTTTTTCCACTCTATATCCAATCAAAGTCCACACTCTTGCTATGGCTACAACCTATTCCTTAACTTCTGTTGCTTGGTGCAAAAAAATGAACATTTTAAAATACACTTGGAAATCCACATTAGTAAGAAAGACATTTCAATCTTACTCATACAATGTGACAGACAGAATTTTATAATCTGTATGAAATAGGATTTTATATTTTTGCTGAAACACTCAACTGTGTTATTAAAATAATTTTTATGGGGCGCCTGGGTGGCTCAGTTGGTTGAGCGTCTGACTTCAGCTCAGGTCGTATCTCGTAGTTCTTGAGTTCGAGCCCCGCACTGGGCTCTGTGCTGTGAGCACGGAGCCTGCTTCAGATCCTCTGTCCCTTTCTCACTCTGCCTCTCCCCCACTTGCACTCTCTCTCAAAAATAAATACAACATTAAAAAAAAAAATTCAGGAACAGCTTTAGTTTAGAAGATCTCTGTCTCCCCTCAGTAGGTCGTAAGGATCCAGATCTTCCGCTGGTAGAGGAGTGCAAAGTCACTGCGGAGGTGAGAATGTGCAGACCCTCATTTCTGACGGAAGAGAGAGGTGATGAGGTTTTCTTCCTTGGGCTTAATTCTCATTTGCAAAGCACAGCAGCTTGGGAGAACACACAGGGAGAGCTTTCCCCTGTAAGTTGTAGGGGGAGCAGGTTCTCTTTCTAGGAGAAAAAGCTCAAGGAAAGATCGCCTGGTGAGAGTTCTGATACCAGCCCTTCAGCGGCCCTCCACCCCCGGCCGTGGGGGGCATGAAACCCACTGCTGCCAACAGCCGCAGCAGGGCAAACACAGCCAGCCTGGCATCTTGCTCCATCCAGTCAGTTCACAGAAGTCATTTCAGGTCAGGATCACAGAGCTTCACAAGATTTTAACCTTTTCCAGAACAGTATAGAGTGTTTCTGATCACACACACACACACACACACACACACACACACACACACACACGAATATAAATTATGAATTGCATGGTGATTGGGAGTCTGAGTATTTATTTTCACATCCCTCATCCAGTTTAATGTTCTCAACAACCCAACCAGAAAGGGCATGATCATTAAACCCATTTCACAGGCAGGTAACCGAGGCCCACTGGGATTGGATTTGCTGGGGATCCCTTGAGTAGGAGTCACTGTTCCGTCTGCTGCCCCAGGAGACAGCACTCTTCCCCGGGCACTGCCACTCTCTTCCTCATTTAGTCAAGACTTAACTCAAAGTAACACTGGAAAAAGTATACACACAGTAAACCACATGAAGTTAATCTTAGGAAGAAAGGTTAAACCATATCAAAATATTGAGTTAAAAAGTCCGGCTCTGGGAAACCTAACTGCTAGGAAAAAAAAGACAGAAATAGAAAATAGTAAAAATAAGAAGAGAAATAAGTAGAAAAGCAGGGCTCACTTCCTTGAAAATATATTTAAAAAACATTTTTTTAATGTTTATTTTTGAGAGAGATAGAGCACGAGTAGGGGAGGGGCAGAGAGAGGGAGACAAAGAGTCAAGAGCAGGCTCCAGGCTCTGAGCTGTCAGCACAGAGCCTGTTGTGGGGCTCGAACCCACGAACTGGGAGATCATGACCTGAGCTAAAGTTGGACGCTAAACTGACTGAGTCACCCAGGAGCCCCGAAAATAAATCTAACAAACTATTCTTAGGTAATAGGACGTTACCTAAAAATCAGTATTTTTTCTTAAATGAATAAGGTGTGACCACTTTGTTCTCAATTATTCCATACAATTTTATCCTTTGCTGTACCTAATGATCAGGAAGGCCCATTATCCAAAGCAGAAGACAGTAGTAAAAAGGTAACATTCCAAGAGAAACTCAACCGCAGGGCTGGGAACTGACCCTCGCAGGACTACTTGCTCAGATTTCCCCAACGCGTTCCTCTGATAAACCACCCAGCTCCACAGCACTAAACATCTGTCCTCATTAATCACCGCCCTACTCAAGTACAGAAACTTCCTAACTGGAGAGCCGGGAGTGAAGCTTGTTTCCAAATTCATCACAGGAGAGACTGAATCGTACCTCTCACCCTGCTGCTCTGTAAAATTACAAGTGAACAGTGTTTGCAGAGTTCAGGACTTAAAAAGGAATTCTTTTCACATTGGCAGAGGTTCAGTTGCCCTCGCGCTGTACCTTTTGGATGGTTACAGGACTCATTTGTCCTCAGTGGTCCTCACTTAGCCTCTTCGGCATGCTATTCACCATTGGAAAACAAAACAAAACAAAACAAAACAAAACAAAACAAAACAAAACAAAACAGGGGCGCCTGGATGGCTCACTCCGTCAAGCATGGGACTCTCGATTTCGGCGCAGGTCAGAATCTCAGGGTGGTGGGACTGAGCCCCAGGTCCAGCTGCTCACCCAGCGTGGAGCCTGCTTGGGATTCTCTCCCCCCCCCCACCCCAAAAACAAAACAAAACAAAACAAAACAAAACAAAACAAAACATAGCCCAACACCTAGGTTTTAAAATCACAAGACAGGAAAACCAAAACTTAAACTCCTAAATAAAGTATTTAAAACTGTTTCGGGGGCACTAGATTGGCTCGGTGGGTAGCGCCTGCAACTCTTGACCTCAGGAGTTGTGAATTCAAGTCCCGCCTTGGGTGTAGAGATTACTTTAAAAAAAATTAAAAATCTTTAATACCTGGTTGATATAATGTAATGTAATATAATATAATATAATATAATATAATATAATATAATATAATATAATATAATATAATAATATATGAAGGTTGTAAAGTTATACTACATATTCCGAAATAAAAGCAAGAGTCTCAAGACTCGAGATGGAAATAGAATGTAGAAAGTGTGTCTTGGGCCCTTTCACCCGCAAATGCCCTTCGTTTCTAACTGGAAAGGAAGAGTGAAGGGAAAATCGAATAAGGAAAAGCTTGTCCTTGGAGACGCGCGGCTTTACTTTGGCCGTCAGAATACTCGTGCATAAAAATATTTGAGATTGGATTCCCTTCCCCGCTCAGACTGAAAGTCCTCCGAAGCCGGAAAACGGAAAAGCGCGCGGGACCCGGCACAAGTGATCGCGGGGACTCCAGGAGGGGCGATCGCGCGCACCTGCAGCAGCGCCCGCGTCCTGGACGCGCGCACGCTCTCCCGGCGCCTCCCGCCGGCCCCTCCCAGCCCCACACCTGGGCGCCCAGCTGCCCCGCAGGTGCCGAGAGGCGACATCCGGCCAGGAAACCGCGCCAGGGGCCAGGGGCCTCGGCTCTACCCGGAGCCCGCCCCGCTGCCCCCCACCCCCGCTGGCCCCGCCGCCCGGCCCCCGCGCCCTCGTGGCCCCCGCGTCCCGGGCGGGGTCAACCCCGACCTCCGGGAGCCCTCGGGGGTTCCGGAGGTCTGGCCCGGGGGACTCGTCACCTCATGAGGTAGTCCCGAAAGTCCTTGCTCCGGACATAGTCCGCCGCTTTCCGCACCAGCGCGCCCGCCATGGCCGTGCCCGACACCAGACACCCCGCAGTGCCCCGGCCGCCGCTCCTCGGAGCCCGATGACACCCAGTCCAGCGAACAGTGGGAACGCCGCCCCCGCCCCCGGGGCCCGCGTCACGACAGCCGGCTCCGCCTTACGGCCGCGCCGCGCCGCCGGGCGCTCGGCCTATGGGAGGGCGCAGGGCGGGAGGCGGCGGCGCGGATTGGCTGGGACCTGCTGCTGTAAAAACGGCCGGGGCCGGCCGGGGATTGGCTGGCGCTGGCTCAGCCCCGGCCGCCGCAGTCCTCTGGCGCGGGGGTGACGGTCGGTGGCGGCCGCCCGAGGGTCTGTGTCGCCGTACCCGCAAGGGCACCTTGGCCGGGCCGGGGTGCGCCCGGAGTGCCCGCGTGGGCGGCCCGGGTGCGCTCTGGGTACGCCCTGTCGGGGAGGCGGGACAGGAGGGTTCGGTTGGTCGGGTCTCTTTTTTAACTGTCCCCCCTCCCCCGCTTTTTTATTTGCTGATGTTTGAGGTGGGGGGAGGGGCAGAGAGAGAGGAAGACAGATGATCCAAAGCAGGCTCTGTGCTGCCTGCGCAGAGAGCGGCCGAGAGCCTGACGCGGGGCTAGAACTCAAGGACCCGAGAGAGAACATGACCTGAGCCGGAATGGGTTGCTTAACCGACTGAGCCACCCAGGCGCCCTGGTCTTTAAACTCTTATGTTAGGGGCCCCAGATGAAAACCATCGGCCCTCACCATGCCTTTTGGTGAAGGTGTAGGGGACGGGCGGCAGGCAGTCTCTGGTAGGAGCCTAAATTGGATGTCAACACTGCTGTGGGCGGTTGGTGGCGTGGATTGACGTTGGCTATGGACACGCCCTTTGGCCCAGCCGGCCCTTCTCCAGCGGTCCCCAACCCCCCCCCCCCCCGACAGGCAAGCTTGTGCAATTTCAGATGCACAGCATTATTTTTAATATGTCCACCCACAGGGAGAGTTAGATCACGCTGCATCCATTCCACTGAATCATGTAAGCAGCTCGGAAGGGGAAGGGTGCTCTGTGTGTGCCGGTATGGAAAGAGCTCTAAAATGTGTAAGAAAAATCAAGGGGCAGAATCGTGTGTAAAGTGTGCTACTCATTTGTGCACGGGGACAGAGAAAATCTGTAAGTTTGTTTCCAAAGTTGAAAGGGACGTGTTAGCAGGGACTGCCTCAAAAGATGTCCAAGTGCAGAGGGCTGGAGAGAAACAGCCTTTTCACTGTATACTTTTTTTATTCCTATTGAAATTTGTACAGGAAACATACGCTATCGAAAATAAACATCAGGGGCGCTGGGTGGCTCAGTCAGTGAACCTCCGACTCTTGATTTCTGTGCTGACAGTGCAGAGCCTGCTTGGGATTCTTTCTCCTTCTCTCTCTCTCTGCCCCTCCTCGGCTCACTCTCTCTCTCTCAAAAAAAAAAAAAAAAAAAAAAAAAAACTTTTTAAATGGCATTAAAGAAATGCCTGTGAGAAGTAAAACAGCAGGCCTTTGAGTCAGATTCATTTTCTGCTCAGGATCTCCGTGGGTCACACCTGACCTTGATCTTGTTTGAAAGTTGTCTGAATAGGCAGCACTGCCATCCCAGAATAACACAGGAAGGTCGGTTATGTTCAGCTGGTGCTTCAAGGTGAAGGAATAAATGAAGGAGCTGAGAAAAAACAAGAAGGTTGATCATTAATAGTGCTATGGTTATTAGCGCTAAAAAGAAAACCGCAGGCCCAAGGTGGAGTCACTTGCCTCCAGTCCTGCAAACCAAGACTTAATTGCAGTTTCAAACTTTCCGGGAGTGGAATTTGAAGCCAGGCAATCTGGAATTTTCTGGCCAGTATCAGTGAGGTAGTATGTTACTTGGGCCCTTTCCAGTCCACCCCTGCCCCCAAAGGAGGTGACATAATGTGCGTGATAAGACCCCTTGCCCTTCCCAAGGTGACCTTGCCTGAAACCATCTTTTCTTTTGCAAATAACTTCTTGCGTCCCTCTTTCCTATAAAAACGTTCCTGCCGGGAGCCGATCCGTCCAGCCTTCCTGATGGCACAGCCTGGGTGGTTGGCAGAAGGGCAATGCACAGCGACCCTCTGAATGGGAAGCTACTGGTATCCCTCCTGTTACTCATCACGGCCATCCCCATGGTCCAACTGGCATTGATGATTCAAAATAAACCCATGGGGGCAAACTCGGGGATATTTTCTGGGGATGACCCCCAGTACAAAAAAGAAACCTTTTATCCAGCGGGTGCCATCCCCGCCTGCCCGTCCCCTAAAGGAAAGATAGCCCCATATATTTCCCAGCCAGGGAGGGGGGCAAATGGGTTCGAAAGCCCCACTCCGGCCACAAAGGAATGTATCTATGGAAAGAAGTTACTCCAACCCCTAGGCCCACTTGGCCCCCAGGAGGCATTCCAGATGGTAACTGGACCTGGTGGGTTAAGATATAGAATGGTTCATTAATTCCTAGGTATACATTGTCTCTCTGGGAGCGCATAAGGCGTGGGTTCCCAGGGCCCTCTTGGCTCCCTCCCGCCACCCCAGACCAAAGCGAATACTTTTGTTCCTTGTACCGCAAATTGTTCAAAGGGTCAATTGAACAATTAAGAAGTCATGTCCCTGTCAATGTTCCACTTGAGGTGTTGAGAGCTGGATGGCCTTTCATGAAAATAGCAGAGCAAACGCTTTATAAACTATAAGTAAACGTAGATACATAACGAAAGTAGTATCAAGAAATTAATAAGCAAAGGGGAGGAGGGAATGTTACAAAGAAATAACCATGAGGTTCCTTAATGGGTGATGACACAAAGGAGCATTTTTAGAATTAGGTAAAGCCGAGAAACATAGATGATGCACGCCACAAGGAATAACGCATATAATGCCACGCTTGCCACAATAAAGCGGCCTAACACACTGCTGTCGTCTGTGTGCATTTGTTATTTTTGCCGACGCCGTTCATCCTTCGGGAACCCCTGGACCTGCTGGGGCTGGACTCCGGCACCTTCCATTTTGGACAACTCCTTGGAGCACGTCTCTCCTGGCCTGATGGAATGCTGCCCAATTCATGAATCGCTTAATAAAGCCAAGTAGATCTTTAAATTTTACTTCCTGAGTTTTGTTTTTTAATGCTCGCTACCGTGTGTTAACCGCTAGGCACTTTTCCTACATTACTTCTTACAACCCAGAGGGGTGGGAGCAGCGTAAAGAAACTGAATGGCTTCTTGAATAAAACCGAGGTGCTTCTGCAGGGTTCGTGGGAAGGGTCCCTCCCCAATACCCAGTGTGAGAAGAGGCTCCCGGTTCTCACAATGGCTCAGTCTTATCTCCTAGTATTTTCTTTTCCTCAGGAGCGGTGGATCAGAAGAATCCTCTGCAGATTCCTAGACCCCCGCAAGCTTAGAGCTTCAGGAGATCTGGAGGGGAGCCTCTGAAAGCTGGTCAGTGACAGCGCGTGGAGAAACACTACTGAGGGCTCCTGTCCCCAGTTCCTGGTGTCACCGCCAGGCCAGCTTCTGAACATTCTGCTTGCCACAGTTGGGCCACACTTGGATCTTTGAGGCTTCTGTTAAGGTCCCATTGCGTGGAAGGTAGGAGCTAGAGGATTTAATTAAAGGAATATATAAAAGGAATAACGCTCTGCTAAGCAGCAGCTTCCCCGAGATCTGAATCTGGCTCTCTTTCTCTAAGAGCCGTGCTTTCTTTGCTTATTTCGTGTTGCCACAATTAGGACTTCTTCCATGTAAATATGTATCTTTCCTACTTCAACTACGGAGCAGGTAATATGGTCTAATGTATAAGACAACACAGCAGGAGGCAAGAGACCCAGCTACATTATTTCCTGAAATTCTAGAAAGGCCTAGAAACCTCACCCGGTCCCTACACGGACAGAGTATGGAAAAGTAAAAATGAAACATCGCTGGCTTGGGTCCCAGGTTTCCGGAAGAGGCTGCAAAGGCCTAGCATCAAGCCAGAACCTCATACGCCCAGAGTTCTCAAAGTCCAGAAATGACGGTCACACACGGGGCTTCCCTGTTGACTATGAGGAACGGGAACTGTGAGCTCAGACAGATTGAAGTCAGAGGAGGGGGGAAGCTGGCCCTTAGTTACACCGCACCCATGTGGGCCGGTGTTGTGTAGGCAGTCCATATACACCGTATCCAGGGCAGTGCTTGTGTGGGTAGGGGGGTCCTCCGTGGGGGTCCTGTGGAGGGCTTCCTGGCAGGCAGGTCTGTGATGCCTCACACGGTGGAAGCAATCTTCTCTATGGCAGTAAACTTGCCATGTTTTTTCACTTATCGGAATAACAAAAAAAAAAAAAAGAAAAGAAAAGAAAAGGAAAACACACAGTAGTTCTGCTTATGAACGAACACACTTAATTACACAGGTTTTCTTCTGGAAATGGGGATAACGAGGACCGTGTTGTCCATCTGGGACAGCTGTTGTGATGACAAGAGACAATTTCCGAGGAGGACTTGGGGGGTGAGTACGTGTTTTATAAACATCGATGTGTGACCGGGCTCCTGGGTGGCTCCGTCGGTCAGACCCCTGACTCTTGATTTCGGCTCAGGTCACGGTCTCTCAGTTCGTGGGATCGAGCCCCATGGTGGGTTCTGCGCTGACAGCACAGAGCCCGCTTGGGATTTTCTCTCATCCCTAAGGACTGTTGGGGGGAGACCCCTCAAGATAAGGAAGGCAACCTGGCTGTATGCGTACGTAACATGCCTCACGACCCTGTGACATGAAGCCACCTGATCAGACCGCGTGACTGGGTGTTACCATGTATGGGAGACGGGCAAGAAAAACATTTATAAAAGACTACACCTCACTGCACTCGGGGCTCAGCTTTTCCAGTGCGAACCCAACCGAGTGTTGCCGGCACAAAGTTCCTTCCTGGAAAGAAACGCTTCGGTGTCTCGACTCTGTGCGAACCTCGGTTCCCGTTCCACTCTCTCTGCTCCCGCCCTGTGCGCACTGTCTCTGTCGCTCTCTAAATAAACGTTAAAAAAAAAAAATTTTTTTTAACGTTTATTTATTTTTGAGACACAGAGAGACAGAGCATGAACGGGGGAGGGTCAGAGAGAGAGGGAGACACAGAATCTGAAACAGGCTCCAGGCCCTGGGCTGTCAGCACAGAGCCCGACGCGGGGCTCGAACTCACGGACCGCGAGATCGTGACCTGAGCTGAAGTCGGCTGCTTAACCGACTGAGCCACCCAGGCGCCCCTCTCTAAATAAACTTAAAACACACACACACACACACACACACACACACACACACACACATTCAAAACATAGATGTGTTGTTAACGTCCTGCTGCCCATCTATTGCAGCCCAACACCTGCCTTACATGGATTCCAGCTAGGTAACACACATTAGTTTGATTGCTTTAGTAATTTAAAGAATTCAGTAAATGAGTAAGCCAAGAAACTCGGGAGTTCAGTGAGAACCAGGGACACCCAGAGGCCAGTGCACCGTTTAGAATATGGATGTGTACTTTCTTGCCTCCTTAGCTCTTCAGGTCCTACCTGTAATCAATCCATTGTGCTGCCCCCAAGGCTTGAATACTTGGAGATCAACAGCCCCTGCCCCCACGCACTTTTCTCCTGGGTCACTGTTCTCATACTGATGAGGGAGCATGGGGCAAGCTGAGGGCAGAGGACAGGCTAACAGCACCCAGCACCTCAGGTGGGATGTGTGTGTGATATTCCTCGGACTCTCCTGCCTGCCCAAGAACAGGGGAAAGGAAAGGAAGCAAATGTCTGACTGGTGGAGATCATCGTCACACAGGACAGGGGGCTCCTTCAGTTGACGGAGAACTTAGTAAACTGCAAGAAAGAGGCAATCTAGGGGCGCCTGGGGGGCTCGGTCGGTTGAGGGTCCGACTTAGGCTCAGGTCATGATCTCGCAGTTCGTGGGTTCGAGCCCCGCATCGGGCTCTGTGCCGACAGCTCAGAGCCTGGAGCCTGCTTCAGATTCTGTGTCTCCCTCTCTTTGCCCTTTCCCCGCTCATGCTCTGTCTCTCTCTGTCTCTCAAAAATGAATAAACGTTAACAAAATTTTTTTTTAAAAAAAGAGGCAATCTTAGCCACAGAAACCTACAGACTCCATTTCCTGAAGCCCTAATATCACCCTCACCAAGATGTAAGGGGGTTTAACTGCTGGCCATGGTGGTGTAGGAAAGAAAGGCAAATGAAAAATTAAATTCCCTTACTGCCTACAGCCCAGCTACAAGTCCTTGAAACAGGCAGAGTGACCTTCCTCTAGGAGCTCAGCTGGCTCGTTGATAACTTTGCTGGGGGGCAAAAGGGAATCTTGGCTTAACCTTAGCCTGACCCCCAGGATCCCAGGAGTCTACTTTAACTAACATACAAAAACTCATTTTGGAAACCTCCTTTATCTCAACTCCCCCAGGATACATGCCGGCAATCATACTCCAAGCTTATGGCCCCTCGTATACATCTGAAGGGTCTCACGGCTGAGGTTTTACTAAACGGTAATAAATGGTGTTTTCAAGGTCCTGGAAACCTTGCTTCCAAAATGCCTTAGAGACTTACTCTGTCCCTGACCCCCTCCCAACCTGAGGGTATATCATGAGTCACTCACCACCACCCAGTGCAGCTCTTTCTGCCCATGGGTCCTGTCCCTGTGCTTCAACAAAATCACCTTTTTGCAGCAAAGACATGTTTAAGAATTCTTCCTTGGCCGTCGGCTCCGGACCCACCATCACCCCAAAGCCCCATCAATACTGTTCCTCCAGAAGTCACAAAGAAATGGCTTCACGGGCAAGAAATCTTCATTTTGCTTGGCAATTCAGGAGTTTCCTAGGCATAAACGGTAAAGGATATCGTTTATGATAAAGGATAAAGGAAACAGAGGCATCACTCGTTTGCATTCTATACTGAAATGAGTGATTGGAGCCACAACTCCCACTAAACACTGAACTAGACAGTAAACCCAACCCCTGAAAGGCGAGAGGGAACTGGGTAATCACAGGATGCCAAACTGTCACCCACGGATCGCCCACTGCTGGTCACAGGGAAGAAGAGGCCGACACGCTTTGTGAGTATAGACGGCTTTCTCCTACCATGGTGTTCTTAGGGGCTTCAGGGGAAAAATGGAGCCGGTGGAGGGCAGGGGGTCCTGGGCCAATGGAGGGCAGGGTTTCCTGGGCCAAAGGCATTTAGGAAACGTGTGAATCCGACAAGGTTAATTTCTTTCTGCAGCTCTTTTGAGAGCCTTTATGAAGCTCATGTGAATTGTGATGGCATAAAAGTTAATCCATGGAGCAGTTACCAAATGTCCTTCACCAGAGGGCCCTTTGGAAGGAGCATCTCGTGGGACTGGCGGTCCAGGGGCTCCAGTGGCCCCATGCCCGGCCGCCAGGGTGTGCCGATGGAAGAAACCAGACCTGCCAATCAGGCGAACAAATCCTGCCACTTTTTATTTAGCTGCCTGCATTTGGCAAGTTTTTAAAACTGCCTAGGCCTCGGTTTTTAATCTATAAACGGAGCCAATATCGCACCATATATGCAGTTGAGTTTCTGTGCCTACCTGTGAGCCCCCTTCTGCTGCTGCACCATTTTCTAATCAGTAAGGGGCTATAAATGTTGGAGAAAGGTTGGGGGGGGATCTCAACTTCTCTCATACAATGGTTTGGCTCTGAGTGTGGTGAAAACACCCTGTGGGGACAAGTTGCTCTGGGAAAAAGGACTGAGGCTGCCTCCCCTTTGACCTCACGCTTCCCTGTTGGTTCTTCCTTCCAGCTGGTCTCTTGGCTTGGGGCGAGGGCCCTTGAGGGCAAAGCATCTCCTGATGGAACCCAAACTACCCCCTTGAGCATCAGGACCGAGCTGAGCCAGCAGGACCAGCCGGCATCACTGGGAGACAAGCTGCCTTTGACCTTCAGTGCCCACCTGCACAGACCCACCTCTGCCCCACGTTCTCCTCGAATACACCTGCAAGTATCTTCGGCACTTTGGAGACCATCTTTGAGACGCCAGTCCGCCGTCTTCCCGGAGCTGGCCTCCCTGAAAGCAGTCCCTTTCCTGTTTCTCCATCACTCCTTTCTCTGCCTTTGGGTTTTGCCAGCAGCGAGTGGGTGAACCTGGTGTGTTTGGGGCCCTGGGCCCCGGCTACAGCCACATCCACAGAAGGGGTAGCTCGCATGGCTGACTGCAGACAGTCCTCCTTCTCTGTGCAGCAGGACGGAGCGGCCACGGGATGAGCTCTTGGGTTGTGAGGGCAGGAGCCTGCAAAGCCCCCTGGTCTGCTCCGAGCTGGCTGAAACTCTCCCTTTTGTGTTGATAGAAAAGGAAGCCGTGGGGAGGGCCTCCCAGTGACTAAACCCAGGACAATCTGAGTATCAGAAAGAACAAAGCCTGACTGCATGACCCCTATGGGAAAACCAAAGGATGGAAAGGAAGACCACAGAATGGGAGAAACTTGTTGCAAGTCATATATCTGATAAGGAACTATTTAAAGAATAACTTACAACCTAGTAATACAAAGACAGCCCAATTAAGTAACAAGCAAAGGACCGAATAGAGGTTTCTCCAAAGAAGACACACAAATGGCCAATAAGCTCACGAAACTTATTAGCCATCAGGGAAATGATAAAACCACCACGAGACCCCCCCCCCCCTTCACACTCTCCAGAAAGGCCACAATCAAGAGAGTGGAACACAACAGGTGTCGGGCAGGATGTAGACGGACCGGAACCCCCACTCGCGGCCGCTAGGCGTGCAAAGTGGCTTGACTGCTTTGGAAAACAGCCCGGCCGTCTTCCCAGGGAGAAACATGGGGTTGCCACATGACTCAGCCACCCCACCCCCAGATACACACCCAAGAGAACTGAAAACATATGTCCACACAGCGCTTGTATCCAAATGCTCATAGCAGCATTGTAAATAACAGCCGAAGAGTGAAATCAACCCAAATATTGGGTCAACTGAGCAACAGATAAACTGTGGACTAGCCATGCGATGGAATATTACTCAGCAATAAAACGAAACGAAGTCCTGGCACGCGCTACCACATGGATAGATCTAGCAAGCACGGTGCTTATGAAGGAGCCAGGCACCCGGGACCGCATGCAGTATGAGGCCACGTATATGATGTGCACAGAGTGGGCTCATCCAGGGAGACAGGAAACAGACCAGCGGCCGCCTGGGGCTGCGAGGCTTGGGGCAGGGCCATGCACTCTTCTTCCGGGTGGAAACCGTCCAGTATTGGTTGTACAGATGGCGGGATAACTCTGTGAATGTGCTAAAAACCACTGAATTGTACACTTTAAAGGCGGACATTGGAGTTGCATCCCGGTAAAGTTATTTTAAAAAACTTAGCAACAAACAAAAACCTTACAAAAGGCACAGAAAGAAAAGCCAACAAAATAAAAACCTGAAACTCCTTTGTCATAATTCGTGCGCCAACTCTTCCGGTAATTAAAGGAAAAGAAGCGTTTACCCATACGAACTACTTCAGACAGGCCTAGTGACGGAGGAGAGCTCTTGTCCTCAGAAGGAGTTCGGCTAATAGATATGGGAGAGTGGTCGAATGAAAAGAACACCAGTTTGCAATCCCGACTGCAGGGACGGATTCAGACAGAAGGCAGCACAGAACTCTAGTCATTTGGTAAATAAATGGGAGCCAGATCTTCCCAGGGATTGTTCGCTGTGTGAAAGGGGAAATGCAAATGTACAAGGAGAGATCCAGGAGATTCCACTTAGCATCACCATCAGAAGGACTGTAACTTAACTGCCTCCCGGTGTGATGCTTCAAGTAAACAGCTGGTGAAGGGTCCACCCACATCTGGAACCTGAATCCCATGAAGCCTGGAAATGCAAGGATTAAGGCATGTAACCCAGGGACACTCTCAGGAAGTAATCAAACATGTCCAGCAGGTGCAACATGCAATAGGACAGCCGGCGACGGAATCCCTCTCCCACGAGACCCCGGCATGAGGAAAAAGGAACTCGAAATATCACCGGAGCCACACGCAGGACTTGAAGTTTTTAGTGACCACATTCAAGCTGTAAAGGAAATAGGTGGGGTTAATTTTAGTGATATAGTCCGGCCGAATATCCAAAATATGATTTCAATGTGTAATCAGTATAAAATTATTATTGAAGTATTTTATTTTCATATGAAGTCATCAAAATCTGGTGAGTATTTTACACTTATGATTCATTTCAATTCAGATGGTAAGTTTTCTTTTTTTAATGTTTTTAGTAATCTCTATACCCAATGTAGGGCTTGAACTCAAGACCCCGAGATCAATAGCCACGCACCCCTCTGACTAAGCCAGCCAGGCGCTCCCCAGATGCTAAATTTTCATTAACAATATTTAAAAAAATTTTTTTAAATGTTTGTTTAGTTTTGAGAGAGAGACACACAGAGCGTGAGCAGGGGAGGGGCAGAGAGAGAGGGAGACACAGAATCAGAAGCAGGTGCAAAGCTCTGAGCTGTCGGCACAGAGCCCGATGCGGGGCTCAAACTCACAAACCGTGAGATCATGACCTGAGCCGAAGTCGGACGCTCAACCGACTGAGCCCCCTGGGTGCCTCTTCATTAGCAATATTTGATCTGTATTTAAATTTCATAGAATTTATAGTTTAAAAATTATATTTATGTAACCAATTATTTCAGGCATATGGAAAAAGTTTCCAAAACTGAATCGAGTAACCCCGAAAATCATTTTCCTTTAACATTTGCATTCACACTGGCAATACTAGTTAATCTTTTTTAGGAGAATTTACTTTGAAGCAAAAGCATATCAGTTGCAAAATACATCAGCTCAGTGTAGGTGAACCGGCCTCCTCCCGCTTCAACTCAGTTGTGTTAGCACTGAATTCAAAGGTTCCTTACTGTGTAAACTGAGAAGCAGCCCCTCAGCTCTGGGGGTAGTGTTTGCAGCTAATTCTTATAATGCTGTAAATTCGTGCTGTTAACACGTTCTGCCTATTTATTCACGTTAGAAAAATTCGTAAAATCACCATATGGATTTGTGTTCCAAAGATTTGGATTGCAAATACATTTCCCTACCTGCCTAGCAAGGTCACCAATAAGCTTTTTCCCTCCCCCTCCCCCCAAAGATTTTACTTTTCAGCAATCTCTACACCCGACGTCGGACCCGAACTTACTACCCTGAGATCCCCCGACGTCAGACCCGAACTCACTACCCTGAGATCAAGAGTCACCCTCTCTGCCGACTGAGCCAGCCAGTTGCCCCCAAAAAGCTCTTAAATGGTGTTGTTAAGCTTCACGTTGAGCTCTTCTATGCACACGCTGATATTGATGAGAAAACATAAATCCCACTCCATTTGTTGTCTTTGATTATTGAGTATTCGGCGAGAGAATCTTAAGCAGGTTCTATGCTCAGCATGGAGCCGGATGCAAGGCTCGATCCCACGACCCTGGGATCATGACCTAAGCCCAAATCAAGAGTCAGATGCCCAACCGACTCAGATGCCCAGGCGTCCGTCCCTCGAGAAATTCTTGGACTGCAGGTAAAGGACTCTTTCGTGACTCAGCCAACAAGCACTGGCAGACATCATTCTGTTCCTTGTCCTTTCTTTCCAGGGTCTTTGAAACTGACGATGCTTCATGGTATTTGCACAATTTAAAAACTCTGTGACTTTCTTGCTAGTGTGTGCTTCAGAAGACTGAATATAATATTTTCACAGTGTATCACACAATGTAACACACAGAGCCCTAAGAGGAACATCAGGGTCGCAGTTTAAAATTCCAGTAAATCCCAGTTCGCAGCTAACATAGCTAGAGCACCGTCTGTTGTGACACACATCAGCTTGTTCACCTCTAGCCGACACTCAGGACTCAAAAACACCCTCTCCCTGGGTTTATTTTTCAGGCGACGAATTGGCAACGTTTGTTTCCACATTTGAAATTCTGTTCTGTATTTTCTATGTTGTTTCATACTGCAGTTGCTAGTGCGTTTTAGATCAGCCCATTAGGTGTTACCGTTTTTAAGCTAAATGATGTTCCATGGGGTGCTTTGGGTGGCTCAGTCGTTGGGTTTCCGACTTCGGCTCAGGTCGTGATCTCACGATTTGTGGGCTCGAGCCCTGCGTTGGGCTCTGTGCTGACAGCTCAGAGCCTGGAGCCGGCTTTGGATTCTGTGTCTCCCTTTCTCTCTGTCCCTCCCCCGCTTGCTCTCTCTCTCTCTCTCTCTCAAAAATAAACATTAAAAAAATGACGTTCCGGCAGTGGAAGATTTTGTGTCTATTCTGAGTACCTAATACTGGCTGGGCATATTGTCATGAATATGAATTGTCTGTATCTCGATCCACGGTGTGGCCCTTCCTTGCTGTGTTCCACCCGTGGTCGGTGGCTTGTTTCCCCAAGACACGTGGTGGATTCTCGCCTCTGATGCTCCATGAACGTTTCCTCCTGGTCATGGCCCGGGGTCGCCTCTTGTTTTCCCTGCGTGGCCCCCAGCAAGCTCCACGAGCTTTCCACGATGGTGGCTCTTGTCCGCCTGGAGCTGGCGGTGGGGAACTTGAATTCCAAGGGCTTTGTCTGGACTTCAGCAGACACACTGTCTTTTTTCTTGTTTTTTTTCCCTAAATGTGATCTCAGTGCCGGAGGTGAAAATTGCCAGGTGAACCGAGGCACATCTGACCTGAACTCCCCGGGAGGGTCGTACCGTCACACGGATGAGTCAGGGACGTGAAAACACAGAGCGAGCTCAGCTCAGTTCTGTAGGAATCTTCCACAAAGTGGGTCGAAGTTCGCCGCTCACCAGGGTTAAGTGTGTTTGCTTGACCTCAGAGCAACTTCCACGTGGGCCACACCGCTCAGGTCTGGAAGGCCATCCTAGGCAGCATATCTGAAAGCTAATATTTGGCTTATCCTCATCCCGTATCCCTGGCCTCGTTCTACACATAAGAAGATGCGGTTTTACCGGATTCCCTGGTCAAACTCTAGTGCCGCTGAATGATTAACCTTAAGGGGACATTGCCTGTGGTGGCAGTCAGTTGCACTGGATGTTTCTGCCAAGGGAACAGGGCACCTCCTGGGTCCCGTGGCCTCGCACGCGGAGTGCGGGAGGCCCCTGCGCTTCTGTGAGGTCTCCCTGAGGGAAGGAAGGACCCCCGGGTGGGTCCTCACGCCCATCAGAAAGGCTCAGGCTCGAATTCGAACCCCTGACTCCCAGATGCCAAAGTGCACGAGTGCGTCTGCTTTCACGCAGCCCGGGTACCATGTGCTGAAATCGCTTCCCAGGGAGTTTTGGGGCAGGTGGGGAGGAGGAGGAAGGGCAGTATTTCTAAGGGAGATGCGGCTCGGACCTCACAGCACCCCCCCCCCCCCCCGCCCCGTCTCTGTGCTCTTCCCCACTCTCTTGCTGTCAGCATCGCTCACACCCATGAGATGTCCGGTGTTGTGCCTGGGGTTCAGGTCAACACAATCGGGGACTCTGCCCTGCTCACACTCCAGTGGGAGAGGCAGGTGGGGCAGTGGGGGGCGGGGGGGGGGGGAATAGATCCGGCAGGTCGTGCTGAGTGCCAGAGGGAGTCCCAGGAGGTGACGGGGCAGGGCACAGCAGACCGGGGCTCCGGGCTCCGTCTGTCCCGCTCACAGCTGGAGGCTGTGCGAGGCGGTGGGCAGTCTGACGCAAGTGTGTTGGGCCAGCGGTGGCCCAGCCCCCTGGCACCTCCTGGTGGCCTCAGGGTGGTTCTCCCTGACCTGCTTGGGGGAGGGGGGCGAAGGGAGGGCACAGTAAGTGCCAGTCACGGATACACGCCCTGTTTTCTCCAGCAGCCGCACCCGTGGGCGACCCTTGGCCCAAACGCATTGAAAATGCACAAATAGTTTCTGACCCAGAAACTCACGGCCAAGGGGCACGATGGGCTGAGGGTTTGTGTCCTCAGGCCCATACTTTGAAGCCCTACCCCCCTGAGGTGACGGTATTTGGAGGGGGGCCTTTGGAGGTGATTAGCTTGAGGTGAGGTCATGGAGGTGGAGCCCCTTAAAGGGAGATACTAGAACCTTCTGTGAGCCAGAAGGTGGGTCCCACCAGACAGGGACGTGCTGGCGCCCCGACCTCAGACTTCTTGGGCTCCTGAACGACGAGGAACGAAGGCCCCTTGTGTCCACCCCAGTCAGGTGTTTTGCTAGGGCCTGAGCTGACCAAGATGGGAGGGAAGGAGACACGGCGGCCAGTGACCCGGGATTCCCGAGTCCTGCCATGCGGTCCTATGGATGGTGCCCTGTTAGGATAGCGGTGTGGGCGACTGAGGGACGGTCACGGCACCGGGGGACCGGGGTGGGGGGGGGGGGAATGTCCTGGCCTGGGCAGCCGACACTGGCCCTGCAGCGAGGCGCTTTTCTGCCCTTGTTGGGCTGGAGATTGTGGGAGGTAGGTGCCAGCAGCCAGCAGAACCCCCTCCCTTGGCGGCCGGGGACTCACCAGCAAAGCATTTCCTTCCTTTCTCTGTGCTCTAGGGCTCTGCGGAAGGACGCTTCCCCAGGCGACACAAATGCTCCAGCTGGCCCGTCAGACGTCTTGCGTAACCCACAGACCCCAGGCGTCACCTTCCAGTGATCTCAGCCGGTGAACAAGGGCACCGGGGCTCTTGCTACCCTGGGGGTGGCGGGGGGGGGGGTGAGGAGGTGGCCCCCTGCTCGCCCGTGACAAAGGCCCACCCCCCAGGCGCAGAACAAGGTGGACACGAGACAGAAGGTCCCAGGCAGCTCACACCCTGGTTGGGGGGAAAGGTACACGGAATCAGACCTGGGGGAGGCGGCTGGGGCTGCCACCAGCTTCTGCTGTGACAGCTACGGTGGCCGTGTCTGTGCACTCGGGCCGCGGTGACAAACCACCACACGGGCGGCTTAAACAACAGAAATTTCTCTGTCTCACTTCTGGAGGCTGGAGGTCCAAAGCCAAGGCGTGAGAAGGCTTGGTTTCTGTGGAGGCCTTGGTGCCTGGCGTGGACCCCCTTCCTCCAGGGAAAGTCATACAGGACGAGGGCCCATCCAGCGACGCCACCCTAACTGGACTGAGCTCCCACGGTCCTCCGTGGGCTGAGGAGCTTGTCTGGAGGGGGACACAGTTGAACGGTGAGTACCCACAACTTCTTCCTGGGCTTTACCCTAACCCATTTCCTCCCCCCCGCCCCTCCCCGGGGTCCCCCGTTTCTGTAGCTGGCCGTGGGTGGCACCGCGTGTCTCCTCAGTTCTGGGCTACGGCCCTGGACGGGCCGGACGGGAAGGGTCACCTGCAGTGGAGCTGATGGGTTGAGGCCCGTCTGGGTTTTCTCTCCGGGGCGGGGGGCGGGGCGCGTTGCGCCCCCATCATTTACAAAGGGTCGTTGCCTGAGAGGCGGCCGTGCGTCCGCTGTCACGGCCGCTCCCAGCACAGGGAGAAGGGCTGTAGCACCTGCGGTGGCCGCAGGCTGCCGTGTGGACGGCGTGACGGATCGGCTTTCTTGTGCTGCAGATATCTGGAAGTCTGGGAGCCAGGTGGAAAGGCGTCGTCCTCGCGAGGCGGGGGGCGGAGGGAGTTTTGTCCGGGGTGATCCAGCCTGCGGTCCCTGGCAGGCTAAGCTGGGCGGCAGGTGGCGGGTGCGGGGAGGACAGGGAGCGGGTGTGGGTGCGGGTGTAGGTGTAGGTGTGGGGGCAGGGGCAGGGGGCAGGTGCGGGGGTGGGGAGGACAGGGAGCGGGGGCGAGAGGGTGGGGGCAGGGACAGGGGCAGGGGGAGGGCCAGGTGGTGGGGGCAGGGGCAAGTTCTGGGTGCGTGGGGGCTGGGGGAGGGGCAGGTGCGGTTGCGAGGGCCGGGGAAAGGTGGTGGGGGCAGGGACGGGTGCAGTGCGTGGGCGGGGGCCTAGGCAGGGGCAGGGGCAGGTGCGCGGGCGGGGGGGCAGGTGCGCGGGCGGGGGGGCAGGGTGTTTCTGCCAGCACCTCCCCCCCCCCAACGCTGCCGGGACACTGTCTCTGGTTTCGCGGTCTCTGGCCACGCAGCTTTCCAGGCCTGCTCGGCCGCGGGCTCAAGTTACTCAATACGCTTGAATAACTCTCTTCCTGCTTAGGCCGGCTGGAGCGGATTCTCTTATCTGTAACTAAGACTCCCGATCGGCACACTAGAATAGTCTGCGATTAAGGGAATGTTCTAGAGTCTCTGCTGTCCAACACGGGAGCCCTAGCCTCACGCGGCTGTGGGACACTTGAAACGTGGCCACTGTGGCCACAGAACTGAAGCTGAACTGTATGTCAAGTTTAAGCGTTAATAGCCCCATGTGGGCTCGTGGCCGCTCGGCAGCACAGCATAAAGTTCGGGTGCGGTGGGCCTGGAGGTGGCCGAGGACGTCGTACTGGCCGAGGTCACGGGGCCGGGTGGGGGGGGGGGTGCTGCGTCTTCGGACAGAGCTCTGAGCTGCAGTGTCCGGCGGTGACCTCGGTGGCCCAGGGCCGTGCAGACTCAGGCGCCATGCACGTGACCTGTCGGGACGTGAGGGGTGGGAGAGAGGCTTCGGATCAAAGGATCCCGGCTTCATCCCTAGGAAATGCTGTGCAGTGCGTTCAGGTGAGTGCAGGGATCCAGGAGGAGAGCCAAGTTTGGGTCTGGAGGGAGCTGCCCTGCGCCCTCTGGTGGCGGTCTGTGCCAACCGCGAGCACCCCGATGGCAGGTGCCCTGTGCTGGGCGCAGCAGCGAAGCTTTGGGAAGAAGAAATGAGCTAATGTCATCCACCGGCCGCCCTCAATGAGGCCACCTAACCCACCTGAGGACGCCAGGCCCTATTTAGAATGTCCTATGCCCCGCAGCTCCATACCTCATCTGTTTGTTCATTTGCAAATACTTTTTTTCTGCCAGGCGCTGTGCTGGGCTCAGAATAGAAAGAACACAGCCCATGGGGCGCCTGGGGGGCTCAGCAGGTTAAGCGTCCCACTGACTCTTGGTTTCCGCTCAAGTCGTGAGCTCTCTCCCTCTCTGCCCCTCCCCTGCTCAGGTGCATTCTCCACCCCCCCCCCAAAATAAATAAATAACTTTGAAAAGGAAGGAAGGAAGGGAGAACATACCCTCAGCGGTGTCCCAGGCAGGGGTAGAAGGACGCACCCAAACCGAATTCCTGGCAACGTCTTCCTCGCTGTGGTAGGGACTCTGAGTAGTGACAGGGTCCAGAGAAGGTTTTGCCTGAGCTGGCACGTGAAGGAGGGGGCAGAATTTGGTTGGCTGGACAGGCCCTGATGATGCCGAGAAACCCTTGGGACCAGCATTGCACTCGCGCTTGCCTACAACGTTTGGCACGAAGTAGTTGAGCCAGATGATTGGAAACACGTGGCCACAATGAAAGCGGGTCTGAGGTCCTTGACAATGAGGGAGCTGCCTGGGCCCCTGCTGCGGATTTGATGGCGTGCATATGACTTGCTGTGACTGTATCGGGCCCAGGTGACAGCCAGGTTTGCCTCTTCATTTTCTCCAAGGGAAACACAGTCTTCCTGAATCAGTTTTCCGGGAAACAGAGACAGTAGGAGATATATTTCTATCTCTAGCTACATAGGTGTCCCTCTATATCTATCATCTATCTATCCATATCTACTATGTATATATCTATCATCTATCTATCTATCTATTGAGAGGGAGAGACATTTATTTTAAGGAACTGGCTCACACCATCGTGGGGACTAGCAAACCTGACGTACATAGAACGAGCCAGCAGGCTGGAGACTCAGGTAAGAGGCGATGTCACTGTCTGATCTGATGGTCAGAGACTCGGGCAGGGTCTCCATGTTGCAGTCTTGAGGAGAATTCCCTCTTCTTTGGGAAACCTTGGTCTGTGCTCTCAAGGTCTTCAGGTGAGCTGTCAGCACAGAGCCCGACGTGGGGCTCGAACCCCTGAACCATGAGGTCGTGACCCGCGCTGAAGTCGGACGCTTAACCGGCTGAGCCCTCCCCCCCCAGGCGCCCCTTATTGGCTGTTTTTTCCTCATCACGGTAAAGTGACAAACATATACCCGGATTGGACAGACAGACGTCATGGATGAATGCTTTTGATTTTAGATCCTGAATTATCGCCATGCACAGGGAATGCATGAACTAAACTACAAAGTTCATAGCTGTGCCTTGACAGGCTGGTAACATCTGTGGCTGAGAGAAGCCACATCTCTAGCTCCGGGGACAGTGAGGGGCGGTGGTCCGGGCTCAGGAAGTGGTTTTTGAATTACTGAATCTCTGCCTCGAGGGATCGTCTCATTCGGTCTGATTTTTCATGCAGCGTTTACGACATCACTTCACTCTGGGTAGAAACGCTGACAAACTGGCAACAACAGATGAGGTTGAACTCGCGTGAAGGCAGGTGTCCTGGTCCCGGGCGAGGCTGAGCAAGTCCAGCTAGGGGGACGCGGGACGTGTGCACACTGCCCGGGGGGGGGGGGGCACACCTGCACCTGCTGTGGGCCTTGGACTCTGGAAATCCGCCTTTGCAAACAAAGTGTGCTCCTTGTACCTAGGAGGTCACAGGCCAGATGAAATGTCGGAGTCTGCCGGGGCCGAGCCTTGGCAAGCCAAGAGCCAGGCCTAAGGCTCCTTTACGAAACGTGGCCTCAGCCTCTTGGTCTCAGCCTGGGTCGGTGTCCCTTAGGACAAGGGACCAGCTGAGTCTGAGAACAAATGCACAGTATGCCACATGAAAGGTATCTGCAGGACCACTGCAAGTCCTTGGGTGACACTCGGGGACAGCAGACACAGAGCCACTACTGTTGGGAGGTGAGTCCCCATGGGTCTTGTGTCCCTGTGCGTGTGTGAGCCGTCACTGGACGGTTTTCTCAAGGACGCTTGCCTGGAGGACAGCGCCAGGGGCCCCCCAGGGGCCAAGGGTGGCCAGCCCTTATCGACTGGGGTCTCTCAGGTGCGGGTGCCCAGCTGTGACCTAGCCCATCGTGTGTGTACCATTCTCCGTCACCATGGGGGGACCCGAGGGCAAGGGGGAAGGGCTTGGGCCTGGGGCCACGCTGTTTGCTGCGGGCTCCGACCCCGAGTCTCGGGCCTTCATCCACACACCGGAGACCGTGCCGGACCGACTCGTCCCCAAAGCCTCCAAAACGTCACCGTTCTTGACATCCTACCTTCGCACCCAGACAAACACACAGACTGAAGACGACAACACGGACTGTCGCTCTGTGTGATGTGGTGGACAGGATAATGGGCCCTCAGAAGATGTCGTGTCCTGGTCCCCAGGACCCGTGAGTGTGTCAGGTGCTAATCAGCTGACCCTGAAACAGGGAGAGTATCCGCCAGTATCCACGTGCGCTGAGGTCGCCAAGTGTCGTCAAAAGTGGAGGTGGGGGTGGGGGAGGGGAACACACGGGCCTCAGCCCCCTGGGGCTGGCTCTGCGGATGGGGGAAGAGCCAGGGGCCCAGGAACGCGGGGGCCCCGGGCCGGGGAAAGGCAGGGCTCTGTTCCCAAAGCCCCCCGAACGCAGTCCTGCCCCCACCTTGACTTTGGCCCCAGGACCCACCCGGGGCTTCTCACCTCTGGAGCAGCTGGGAGGGAAGGCTATTTCACGCCACCAGGTCTGTGCCACGGGGTCAGTGACGGGGGAGGGGGTGCGGGCATATGGTGGCCGCCCTTCCCCCCCCTCCCCCGTGTAGCAGGAGGCAGAATGTTCATGCGTTTCCTGTGGGCCCTGGAACCCCTGGGCCGGCTCAACACTCCTGCCTGCGCAGAGAGCCTGAGGGTTCCGGGAAGAGTTCCTGGTGCTGCCGGGGAGGCACCTCGGAAGTGGCGGCAGAAAGCTGTGGACGTCCGCGTGTGTGCGCGTCTGGCTTGCGGACACGGGCCGCTCAGCAATGGACCAAACGGGAAGAAGAAATTAGGTCGGAGAGCGGCGGACAAGAGCCTAGCTTGTTTTGCTTGTGTGCCAAGAACAGACAGGCGGGAGGAGGCCGGGTGGCTGTGCAGAGACCGGCGACAGCGGGGACACCCCCGGCACCCCCCACCCCCCCGCCACCTGCCTAGCCGGCCACACAGCCGTCCACGTGTCCGGCCGGCACCTGCCCCATCACACGGCCAGGTTCCGTGTGGAGTGCACGCACTTGTACAAGGCACACGTAAGCACACAATCCGCTCGGGCACACGTGCACACACACACCACACGGCGCACGTGCTCACACACAAGCCGCACGCGCACGCAGGGGCACCTGCGTGCCCCCCACCAGCTCTCCACGCGGCCCGGACGGCCATCCCGTCCCGACCCCCCCCAAGGGGAAGCCACCTTCCAGCCGCAGGGGCCGCAGCCGGGACAGAGCGAGGGGGCAGCAGGGGTGAGAAGCGTATCCGCTGATGATAATTGGCAACGACACAGACAGTCCCCAAATTACCGTTCTGCTAGAAAAATATTACACTTCATAAAACTCATGTTTATTCAAAAAAATCTATTCAGAAAGTCTGGAAAGCGTAATAAATATCTGTATAGTGGCCGCCCATCTCCAACATAAAATACAAAGCGTGAACACGGGAATGACCTGTATGCACGGTCGCGGGCTTGTAAACAAAGTGCCGAGTCGGGGGCTGGGTGGGAAGCGTGCTCCGCGGAGGCGACCTGCAGCGGTGCTGAGCTCCTGTCTCCCAGGTGACCCCCGGGCTCTGCGAGGCCACGCGGGGTGCACCGCCCGGGCCCCTGCGGTGTCCTCTTCCGTTCTAGAACTTTAAGGACTCTTGGAGAGGCGAAAGGCCACAGAGCCGTTTGGAAAGAAAAACAGAGTGCAAATCAAGTTCCTCGTGTCCTGGAGAGACCCAGTCAAAAGCGTGAGGCAAAAATCCCAACGTGCGGCTTCAGGAAGAACACCATTTAATCAACAATACTGGCTAACAGGAAGCACTGTGGTCACTTCAAACGCCGGACAGTCCTCCAAGTGCGCGCGCACACGCACGCACACACACGCGCGCGCGCGCGCACACACACACACACACACACACACACACACACACTGAGGTCACGGACAATCTGACCTAAGGATACAGGTGAGATCTCTCTCCTGCCCGAATGTGACTTGGGGCGGGCATCTGGCAGAGCCCTCGTGGTGGGGGTGGTGAGTCAGGTGTTTCTGTCAAATGGGGGGGATCTCCAGGTGGGACGGAACCACAGTGGGCACCCCGGAGGGACCGCAGTGGCCGGGTAGGTTTTCTGGTGACAAAGTCTGTGGTTTTGGGATCCAGAGGGGCTGTGATTCTACATATTGGGGGCGGGGGGGGGAACAGCTATTTCGTTCTGTGTGATC
>NW_024412429.1:3003023-3009228 GCF_014898765.1 Herpailurus yagouaroundi | reverse complement strand
GCGCTAGACTCTGACGTGAAGCTGAAAATAGTGACTTCTCCAGGCTGACTTTCTGTCGGACGGTTTCAAGTATCCCCTCGTTCTGGATAAGCTGAGAAAGCAGAGGTATTTGGCGGACATTCAAGTAACGGGGGTGAGCAGGGGGGTCCCTGGGGTCTCCGCTCAGGGCACGGCTTGGGCGAGGTGAGTCTCGGGGTCCCTCTGCGGCTCTCAGAGTGAGGATGTGGGGCTGTGTGCACGGTGGCCCTGAAGGGGATGACAGGCAGGGGCGGGGGAGCCTGGGAAGCACACACGGGCCACGCCCCTCGGGCCTGCGTCCCTCGCGCATTGGCCTTCGGTGAGCAAACCAGTGAGCCAGCAAACCTCGTGCGGCGGACAGAAGGCGTGATGACCTCGGTTGGTACCTAGGAGGTCAAACCTGTGACCTAAGGGCTGTCCAGTTTTTCCTAAGTTTCTAACAGTCGATACAAGAATCCAGACCGAACACGAAACGGTTGAGGATCAAGTCTTTCTAGCCTTGGGGAAAAGCATTTTCTCTTGGGAACCACGAGAGATGCCTAGTGAGGCTTGGTGCGAAACAGACGGGTGAACCTGTCCCCACCCTTTATGTCGTGTGGTGTCTGAGGGAAGGAGAGGGCTCGTGGAATAACGGGAGCTGCTGCAGTACGTTTACCTGGGAGGGTCTGAAAACAACTGGAGAAGGTAAGGGGTCGTGCCCAGAAGGCGACACGTGGCTCTTGTTGGGTAGTTAGCGGAGATGGGGAGGAAGGGCACTAGGAAACACGCCTTCTCGGTGAGACCCGCCTGAGGACCACCGGCGCCCCGCACCCTGCCAGGGCCGCGGGGAGTCACGGCCGGCCCGGGCGCACACGCTCCCCCTCCGCCTGGGCAGTGGCGTCCAGCCTGTCCCGGCCTTCCTGAACAAGGAGTGCCCAGCCCCGCGCTCCACGCCGCGCCCCTCCTGTGCGCACGCACCCCCAGGGAAACATAAGACGTCACCGAAGAACAGAAACACAAATGCAACGCGAAAGCACAGCTTCCACCAAGTGCACGGTTGCCCTGGAAATGCCTCCTTCCGCTCCCCTCCAGGCCCCCGCGTGGCGGCCCGGCCTCCGGGCTCCCCTCTGGCTCCCTCCCTCCAGCTCAGGGTTGCCGGCGCCCCGGGAGGGGAGGGGGTCTCCCGTGGGCCAGAAAGAGGAAAGCAGACAGAGAAACCGGGTCTTTGGGAGAGCACGGGGAGGGGGCTGACAGAGGGCCGTGGCCGGCTGTCGGGCCTAGAGCTCTGTCTCCGAACCTCCGGGCGGGAGCGCGGACCCCGGCCCTGCAGCCCCCGCCAGCCATCCAGCCGCGGGGGGAACAAGGACACGGGCCGGTGTGTGTGGGTCGGTGGGGGGGGGGGGCACAGGCTGCAGCTGGCTCCTCCCCAAGGACGTGCTGTTCTTGTGAAAAGAGGCTTCCGAGGCAAGGATGCTGCTCGCCGGTTCCGGGCCGGGCTCCCCCCACTTTCGGGTCTGCGACCCGGGAGAGAACAGCCAACGCCTCAGTCAGAGACGAGGGGGAGATGGGACAAGGGCTCTTTGGATCATGTGGAGGGGACCCGGCGCCTAGTCTTGGGTGCCACGTGCCGACCCCGTCCTTCCGGCAACAGGCGAACCAGCCAGCGCGCCCTCCCGGGCCAATAACGAGGACGCCGGTGTCCGGGTCTGGCCAAGTCGCTGGCTCTGTAACTGGCAAAAAATCTCTGTCTCTCAATATAAGCCACGATCGGAAAAGACCTCCAGAGTCCGAAGGGCCCTACGGGCCATCAGCAGGGCGGTGAGCGGTGACACAAGTCGGTCTGGCTTTGCTCGGGGGGGAGGAGGCGGGAGGCCGGAGGCGGTGGGAGGTCCCGGGGCCGGATCCCATCCAGGCGGAGCGAGAGAACGTGGAATGAGTGGAGGCGCCCGGGCCCGTGGCCGGGCGGTGGTCACTCCGTGGCGCCCGTGGCGGGGGCCCAGGCCGCTGCCCGCGAGCCCGAGGACGCTCTGCAGAGCCTGCGGGCACTACAGCCTCGTGGACGTGAGTCTCTTCATGCCCCTGCGCTGCGCCAGGCTGGACGACAGCACGGGCTCCAGCCGCGGCGCCTGCGGGGTTCGGTTCAGGGCAAAGTAGGTGGCGGCCATAGCCCCCTGCAAAGCGAAAGGAAGAGGCGGGTGACCCGCTGCCCGCCCACTCCTGAGGGGGCCCGACCCCGGCCTCGCTGAGCCCTCGTCTGCGCGCGCACGGCGGGCACAGACACCCTTCCTGCCGGACCCGGGGCGCGGGGCGCGACGTGCTCACTGCAGGGTCCACTTGCACTGGGGCCTCGTGAGTAACGCGTCCGTCCACCGCCCCCCGCCAGTCCCGAACTATGCCTGTGGCCTGTGACCTGGGGTATTCCGGACGCGCACGGAACCCCAGGATGGGGTCCTGGGCCCCCTCGCCCCGTGCCGTGGTACGTTGCCACACCAGCAGGACTTTGGGAGACCCGAAAGGGCTGACCCTGACGTCTGGCTGTGGTGTGGCCCCAGTCCTTCCTGAGAAGCTCCAGGCAGCCACTGCCCAGCATGTGAGGCAGAACCTGCCCGTTCCTGCGGTGTAGAGCCCCCCCCCCCCCCACCGGTTCTCTGGATGCCCCCCAGTCTATCTGGTTTGCCCAGCGGGGTGTGGGTGAATCACGACCCAGGTGGCCAGAAGCCACTGCCTTGCCATGGTTACGTGCAATGACACGTGGCTTCCATCAGAACAGTTGTACCGGAAGGTCAGGAGAAGCAAGGCTGGGATCGCCGGATGGCAAGGGTCGATGGAGGGACATGAGTTACAGGAGCAGCTATTCTGTCCGCTAAAACCCTTTGATCCCTGGGGGGACACTCTCACTGCTGCTGGCCGCGTCCTGATGGCGTTCCCTCCACAGCCTTGTGTCTCTTTCGCGGGCGTCAGGACACGCTCGCCTAGGGGGCGCAGCCAGACTCCACGTTGCATGTGCTGTGGGACACGTCCCAGGAAGCCGAGGGAAGCAGTTGTGGTGAATGGCGGGGTCAGCAGACGACCACGCTGGGGCCCAGCCCAGGGCCCCCACTCTTGTAGATAAACTTCTACTGAAACACAACTGCATCCATCCACCTGCATATTGGTTCTGTGCTACGGCAGGACATCCGAGGTGTAGTGACAGAGACACCTGAGTCGAAAAGCCTCAGATGTTCACAGTCTGGGCCTCTACAGTCAAGTCTGCAGGCCTCTGATCTGGAATTGAGGGCTGGGGCGCCCGGGTGGCTCGGTCGGTTAAGCGACCGACTCTTGATCTCTGCTCGTGATGTCATGCTCTGTGGGATCGAGCCCCACCTTGGGCTCCGTGTTGGCGGTGTGGAGCCTGCTGGGGATTCTCTGTCTCTCTCCGCCCCTCCCCTGCTTGTATGCTCCCACCCCCCACCCCCACCGCCAAAATAAATAAACATTCAAAAAATCATTAGAATGAAGGGCTTTGGAACCTTGAATTGGTACAGATGTAGGACTCCATCCGCCTCCCTCTCTCTCTCCTTCTCTCCCACTCTCCACCCCATTTGTCTGTCTGTCTGTCTCTCTCCCACTTTCTCTCCGTCTCGGTCTCATATGCACGCGGGTGCGTGCACACACACACACGCACACAAGGAAGCTGTTCAGGGTTGTTCACAGACGTGGTAGCTTATTCAGAGCTTTGCATGTGGTGGCTCGTCGGTGAAGAAACGTGTGGAAGTAAGAAATGAGGGATACGTGCTGCGCCTGTGATCGGTTCCCCGCCTGGCCCCCACACTGTGATTTCTTCGGGTGAACTGGGAGGTCTCAGGGCCACGCCTCTGTGTTCCCCACCCCACTGTTGTGCCCCCCCCCCCCGACCATTTGTTGGTACCTTCACCAGGTGGGCGTCCTGTCTGCTGAGCTGGTTTTGGGACAGGTACTCTCTGTTCACGATCCATGGGTGTTTGAGAACTTGAACTGCCGTCAGGCGCTGATGAGGGTCCACGTGGAGCATCTTGGATACGACATCCTGTAAGGGCAGATCACAGGGAGGGGAAAGGGGGGATGATCAAAGCTGATTCAAACAGGCTCCCGAGTAAAATTCCTTTGTTTCCTCTCACGGCAAAACCTCACCGTTGTCCCGGCCGATTCTTAGCATCTTGGGGTCACGTGTTCACGTTCAGCTTTTAAAGTATGTGAGTGATTTTTAAATCTTAATTATCATCGACTTGGTGGCTCATTCCAGGCTTATAGCGGATTAAAGATTTTACATCCAAAGAGAACTCAAACGTGGAAATGTTAAACGGTGCATATAATGTAATGAAATGGTATTTTAGTCAAAATGATATCCTTCCAAAGGGAGAAGCGAAAATAATGATTGTCCCACAGATTTAAACCAGTTATAACACTGGATGCAGGGGCGCCCGGGTGGCTCAGTTGGCTAAACGTCTGACTTCGGCTCAGGTCATAATCTCAAGGTTCCTGAGTTTGAGCCCCGTGTCGGGCTCTGTGCGGACAGCTCAGAGCCTGGAGCCTGTTTCCGATTCTGTGTCTCCCTCTCTCTCTACCCCTCCCCTGCTTGCACTCTCTCTCCCTCAAAAATAAATACACGTTAAAAAGAGAACAATGGGTGTAGTTACATTTAAGTATAACTATCCATAAACATTTGCTATAAATAATCACCAGCCATGGAATTGACAATCTGTAGCCATTACACGTGTCCGACGGGCTAACAGTGTCCAACAGAGGTAATTTTTAATTCTTTTTTTCCTTTTTCTTTTTTTAATGCTTATTTATTTTTGAGAGACAGAGCATGTGTTGGGCAGGGGCAGAGAGAGGGAAACACAGAATCCGAAGCAGGCTCCAGGCTCCGAGCTGTCGGCACAGAGCCCGACGTGGGGATCGAACCCATGAACCATGAGATCGTGACCTGAGCCGAAGTCGGACGCTTAACCGACTGAGCCAGCCAGTGCCCCAGACGTAATTTTCTTATTTCACTATAAGGTAATAACAATAAAAAGTCCTCCAAGTAGCTTAAAGACAAAGCTCCTGTTTATGCCACACATCGCAATACACGTACACGTGTGCACACACAGTTACGGCTGTGATCGGTATCTGCATAGCATTCATGAGACTGTCTTCACGTGCTCGATGCACCTGTTCTCAAGAGTCATCGGGACTGGCCTTGGGGGAAGGAGGGCAAATATTACTTTCCCTGTTTTGCAGATGAAGGTGTCGACATTTGTAGCCATTGAACAATTGTCCAAGGAAGAGCCATGACGAGAATCCATGCTCTTCTGCTAGCCTGCTCATCTTCCTCTGGTATCGCCGTGACATTTCTCAGTGAAACACATGAATTAGCGCACATGCATACCGCAACGTTGAAGCACTCAACAGGAGATCTGGTCATAAACCAGGAAGGAGGAATACCATAGACTAATACAAAATCTTTTCTTTCTATAGAGAAATCCCATGCCTTTTAATATTTGATAACATTAATCTTAGTAACTTCTTGCAAGAAATATGTTCTGGAAATATTACTGTTCCCGTTTCCAAGTGTAAAAATGGAAGCAGAGAGACCTTTATTTATTCGCTCAAGATCTCCTAGTAAATAACACCTTTCTACACGGTACGCGCAGGATGCGGGTAAAGTAACAACAGACAAATCCACGGGCTGTGTCTGTTTTGGGGAAGATTGGAGGTTTGTTGTACGTACGGTGAACACAGAGGGGAAAAGGCACGGGGCCAGATGAGGTAGAAGACAGGGCGGTGAAGGGGCAGGAGGAAATCGTCAAGGTCCTGGGAGGCAGTGAAGCCCTCTGCCTGCAATCTTGGTGCTTGACTTGATCCTGCACTTGACTTGACTCCTGTTCTTGACTTGACTCCTTTCCTGACGCCTTCTCCCTGCCTCCCACTCTTGCCTCCAAGATCACCTCACAAAGGAACCCCCAGCACCCGAGTGCTGGTCTACTTTGGGGACCACCAGACTAGACAATTCCTATACTCATTTGAGACAGAGTGGATGGAAGGGAGCAGTGGGAGCGGCAGGGTCTGACACAAGGGATGTGCTCACCAGACACCATCTGCTGTCTCCTCTGCCATCACCTCTGCCATGACCTCCGCCATCACCTCTGTCATCACCTCCGCCATGACCTCTGTCATCACCTCCACCATGACCTCTGTCGTCACCTCC
>NW_024412429.1:2925532-3003013 GCF_014898765.1 Herpailurus yagouaroundi | reverse complement strand
TCACCTCCACCATGACCTCTGTCGTCACCTCCACCATGACCTCTGTCATCACCTCCGCCATGACCTCTGTCGTCACCTCCACCATGACCTCTGTCATCATCTCTGCCATGACGTCTGCCGCGACCTCTGTCATCACCTCCATCACCTCCACAATGATCTCTGTCGTCACCTCCACCATGACCCCTGTCATCACCTCCACCATGACCTCTGTCGTCACCTCTGCCATGACCTCTGCCACGACCTCTGTCATCACCTCCACCATGACCTCTGCCATCACCTCCACCATGACCCCTGTCATCACCTCCGCCATGACCTGTCAGCACTTCCACAATCATCTCTTCTGCCGACTTCACCATCTTCCCCATTCCCTCTGCCATCTACTCCATCACCTTCTCCATCATCACCCCCATCACCATCGCCATCATCTTTCCACCATCTCCGCCATCCCCTCTGCCATCTCCGTACGAGGTCACACAGTGACGATGATGGCAGCACTGAAATCAGAACCCCAGATCGTCTACCCATTTCACAGGAACACAGGAAACGGAAAGTCGATACTCCTTCTTACTAGTGGTCAGGTGATCATTTACTATTTAATTAGAGAGGAGTTGATGATCTCAACTGAAAAAGACGAAGTCTGACGTTTCCTTAAACAAGGCTGGTCCAAAATGGCGAGGCTACCGAGAAGCCCCAGTGCGAAGTGTTTGAAAACAACAGAAACACATCTCTGTCCCAGAGTTGTCCTTGATCAGTCTGTGATCATTCAGGGCCGCCATTTCACGACATCACCAGAAGCGTGAGGGTTAATTTTATGGGTCAACTTGTCTAAGCCACGGTTCCCGGTGTTTGGCCGAACCCCAGTCTAGATGATGCTGTGAAAGTCTTACTTAGACGAGATTGACACTGAAATCTGTCAGCTCGTAGTAATGACCCTTCATGGTGTTGGTGGGCCTCATCCAATCAGGGGAAACCCTGAAGATTAAAAAGACAGAGGTTCCCCTAGGAAAAGGGAAGTCAGCCAGCAGAGGGGCTTTGCCCTAGAGCTACGAGACCAGCTCTTCCCGGAGTCTGCAGTCTGCTGACTCTGTAGACTGGAGACTTATCACATGTCACTTCCACAGTCACATGAACTGATCTTAAGAATAAATCTCTCTCTCTATCTCCGTATCTGCCTCTCCACATGGAATCCAATGAATTCCATAGAATCTGTATCTGCCTGGCCACATGGAATCCAATGGATTCTATTTCTCTGGAGAACCCCAGGGCACCAAGACTGTGGGACACGTGAGAAGCTTTGCGAAAAAGAATTTTTCAACTGAGAAGCTAAAAAAAAAATCTACGAGATAAAACACATGTGTTATTTCTATGAAGGGTCTCCCCTAGCTTCCTCGCAAACGGAGCGGTCACTAGAGTCCCCACCCTAAGCAGAGAGAGCGCTGGGAAGCACTCACCTTTGCCGCATCAGAGACGGAGTCCCAGTTCCCCCCAGAAAGGGCGTATTTCCCACTGCCGATCCTCGCCAAAATCTCCTCGGGAGTGTCATCGGGGCCGTTTGCAAAAGGGGTAAATCTGTGCAATGAGAGAATTCAGGTAAAATGAACCTCTGCTGTACGACCTACGGTGAAGTTCACAGCTAGATGTTGCCCCTGCCTTGTTGAGAATAGCTCTTTCTTTGCCGCCGTGCTCCAAATCCAGAATCAGGGGAAAGCGTTACTTATTTCTTCTTTTTTTTTTAATTTTTTTTTATGTTTATTTATTTTTGAGACAGAGAGAGAGCATAAATGGGGGAGGGTCAGAGAGAGAGGGAGACAAAGAATCTGAAACAGGCTCCACGCTCTGAGCTGCCAGCACAGAGCCCAACGCGGGGCTCGAACTCACAGACCGTGAGATCATGACCTGAGCCTTAGTCGGACGCTTAACCGACTGAGCCACCCAGGCGCCCCGCGTTACTTATTTCTTAATGCTACGTCCCTCTTCCATACTTGGCCAATGCTGTAGGTCAATAAGGCAAGTGCAGAAAACTCTGTGGATCCCAGCACGAGCTCCCTGGACCGTTTCTGGACCCCTGGGGACACTGTTAGGGTGGTTTGTCTGGTCACTCGTTGAGACCGTGGCAGAGAGCCTGAGATTTGAAGTCTGAGACCCATGATTGGTCTATTACCAATTCCAGTTCTCAAACAAATTGTTTTTTGAAAGAGAGAGAGAGAGAGAGAGAGAGAGAGAGGAGAGGAAGAGTGAGGGAGAGAGAATCTTTTTTTTTTCTTAAGAATTTTAATGTTTATTTATTTTTGAGAGAGAGACTGAGCGTGAGTGGGATACAGGCAGAGAGAGAGACACACACACAGAGTCCGAAGCAGGCTCCAGGCTCCGAGCTGTCAGCACAGAGCCCCACGCGGGGCTCGAACTCACGGATGGCGAGATCATGACCTGAGCCGAAGTCGGACGCCCAACTGACTGAGTCCCCCAGGCGCCCCAATTTCTTAAGACTCAATTGCAAATAGGCAGGATAATACATCGCGGGGACCTACAGAGACACTACACAATGCGTCGGCACTTGCCGCGTTGTGTTATCGTATCACCTCCCACCATAGACCGGGGCATGACAAGAAATGCCTTCCTGGAAAAGGAATTCTGCGTGAATCTCATGACACTTGGTCTTAGTGGCAAAGTTTGCGGTCTGAGATTTACATACACACAACGCGAGTATCAGAAGATCACAGAGCGATCCCACTCTGGATTCGTAGGGTCCTAGACCTTTAAGGCTGGAGTCCTAACGTGTCACACAGTGCCTTCCTTTTCATTTAAAAGTGAGGGGAGTGAGGCCAGTAGAGGAAGGAGCCCAGCCCAGAAGCAGAGCTGGCGAGGGCAGACCCCGGATCGGAAGGGGCGTGGCAGACCCGACCCTCTTTCCGTGATGGCAGGCCTGTCGCCCGGTGGCCACGCAAATCAGTCACCTGCCTTTACCTGGCTGCCTTCCTCGAGGTGCTCTCTGACCAGGAATGTTTACGGGTGCTTCCTAACTCAAGGGGATGTTCTTAAGGGGCGATGTGCGTGACCTTTTAAGGGGGCGGTGTGGTGCAATGGAGAATGTGGACACGTGGTCAGAGGCTTGGGATTTTTCCTGATGAGCTGAGTTCTGTGTTCAGTTCCCTAATTCTGGAGATACATCTGAAAGGAAACAGGGGCGCCCGGGTGGCTCAGTCGGCTGAGCGGCCGACTTCGGCTCAAGGTCAGGATCTCATGGTTCATGGTTTCAAGACCCGTGTTGGGCTCTGGGCTGACAGCTCGGAGCCTGGATCCTGCTTCGGGTGCTGTGTCTCCCTCTCTCTCTGCCCCTCCCCTGCCTGTGCTCTGTCTCTCTCTCTCTCTCTCTCTCAAAAATAAATAAACAGTAAAAAAAAATGTAAAGAAAACATAAAGCTAACTTTCTTATCCCTGGTCTTCATTTGTCCCGAAAGGGCTAAGGAAGCCTGAAAGCATTCACCCAGGACCTGCGAGTGTGTGTCCCCACCCGAGCACGGGGCAGGGCTGACCCTGGGCCCGGACGGGACAGCCCCTGACACCTCTGCCTCGTGATGGCTCGGGTGCGCGTGCCGTCGCGTGCTGACACCCATGGGAGGCGCGCATTACCCTGCCAGCATGGTGTAAAGCAGGGTCCCCAGACTCCAGATGTCACACGCTGCGTCATAGCCTTGTCGCTTCAGGACCTGCAGGGGAAAAGCAGGAGATGGGTGAGCACTGGGGAGGAAACTTCAAGCTCCCAGCGTGCTGTTCTGACGGGATGATGGGCTGGGCAGGTGGGGGACGGGGGACGTCTTCAGGGCAACTGTCGTTTATCAACGCAAAGTCAACTGTGGCGCCTGGCAGTAGGGCTCCCCAAAGACCAGGGCACACACAGGAACCACAGTTCTTGCCAGATCCACTGACACGCAGACTGAAAAGGAACGACTTTTTAAAGGAACTTTAAAGACATTATGGCAAAACGTACATAGCATAAAACTTACCGTCTTTTAAGAAGCATTTTTTTAATGTTTACTTACTTTTGAGACAGAGAGAGACAGAGTGCAAGTGAGGGAGGGGCAGAGAGGGAGGGAGACACAGAATCCGAAGCAGGCTCCAGGCTCCGGGCTGTCAGCACAGAGCCCGACACGGGGCTTGAACCCACGAACCTCGAGATCATGACCTGAGCTGAAGTCGGACGCTTAGCGGACGGAGCCCCCCAGGCGCCCCTAGAATTTACCATCTTAATCAGTTTTAGGAGTACGGTTCAGTTACTCAAGCGTTCCCAGCGTCCACCTCCAGAACTCTTCTCTCTTGCAAAATTGCAACCAACTCCCATCACACACTGGCTCTCTGTGCCCCGCCCCCAGCCCTCGCCCCCACCCTCCTTCTCCTCCTCCGGTCTTCTCTGCGGATTTGGCTGCTTTAGGGACCTCATGTAAGTGGAATCATGCAGTAATTACGCTCTTTTGCCTGCGTATCACACACAACGTAACGTGCTCGAGGTTCATCGTGTTGAGGCGTGGCACGGGGTGTCCTTCCTGTTCAAGGCTCATAACCCACTGGAAAACATGCCACATTCTGTGCAGGCATTCAGCCACTGACGGACACGTGGGTGGCTCCCACCTTTGGTGAACAGGGCTGCTGAGAACACCGGTGGGCGAATATCTGCTCTTGTCTCTGCTTTCAGAAACGCTGGGCACGGGCGTGACCGCACCGCGTGGTGAGCCTATGTCTAGTTTTTTGAGGAACGGTCAAAACAGAAGAATTCACGCGTCCTAGGGTTGCATACTTCCGTGGAAGACGATGCTCTGATAGATTTATAGTTGAGAACAGTAAGAAAAGCAGCATAAATGCTCACGGATTACTGTGCATTACGGGGTTTAGCATCAAACACGGAGGACTGTGTCCGATTGTCTTCGACACGAGGGCAAGGACCCCGTCTTCCCGTGTTTGCAACGCGGACACTGTGGGCTGTGCCGGGAACGCGGTTGGTGGCCAACCAGCCGGCACACGCAAATGAACCCTGTCTCCACTGGCTGAGCGACCTTCAAAAGTCACTTGAACGCACTGAACCTGGTTTTTTTCTTAATCTATGAAGTGTGGCTAATAGTATTCACCCTGTGTACTTCGTACGGTGTATCAAGATAGAAGTAAAAAATACCGGTGAAAATGCTTTGGAGATGATAAAGCAATAGACCAATTTAAGATAGTCTATAATCGCTAAAATCAATACCATCAATATTATTTCTGATCAGATAAGGCAGCAATAGAGGCTTATAAGCAGATTATTTCAAAGGGGCCCCAGGTAGCATCTGGGTGACCCCCAAATGGCCTTGTGTCCCACGCTGTATCTCGACTCAGCACCCTGCCTTCCTCACCACCCTGGGGCGGGGAGGGGGGGCTACCTCTCAGCTCGCAGACCCACCACTAGGTGCCAGCCTGCCTCCACCGGCAGCCAGAAGGATCCACACAGAATCCAGATATAGCACCTGTTCTCCTTCTTGACCCCTCATCCCACCAGCCCTGTCCTGCTCGACCGGCCTCTCAGGTTTTGTTGCTAAGTTTCTAGAAAGCAAGAAACTGGGTTTGTCTTCATGGACACATCAGTGACTTCGGAGCCTAACAAAACCATCCCCGGGAGCCCGGGAAGGTGGAAATGTACCCGAGGCCGTTGCTGAGATCATCTGACCCACTGGGTGCCGGCCAGGAGCCCTCCCCTGCAAGTCGCCACGGGCGTCGTGTGACATTCCACAGCGGCCGGCCGGGTGTCTGCTGTGGGCCACAGTCTGGAGCAGCATCTGGCACAGAGGAGACCCACAGACACGCAGCTCCCCCCCCCCCCCGCCCCTCCGTCTGTGCAGCTGTAGGTAGGTTTCTGATCACAGGGGACCCTTAAGCGCCCTTCCGGGCGGCAGGACAGTCCGACCGCATCATATCTCAGCGACTCCCAGCAAACACTCGGGTTTGACCCACACGGTCTACCGCACAGTCCGATTTCACATAAGAACATCACCATGAAAAGCGTGACAAATCGGAAACTAAAACGGTAAGGTGAGGGTGCTTGAGCAAGATCCCCCTTTGCAGTGGGCGAGGGCGCGCCTCCGCGGGCTCGGAGGTCTTACCTCCGGGGCGACAAAGTTTGCCGTGTAGCAGGGTGTCATCAACAGCCCGTTCTCAGCTCGAAGCTGCTTGGCGAACCCAAAGTCGCAGATGCGGATGGACTCAGGGTTTCCAGACTCGTCCATGTACAGAATGTTACTCGGCTTCAGGTCTCGATGAACAACCTGGAAAGGCAGCAGGCCCGGGACGGGGCAAGAAAGGGAAGGGGCGATGCGTTCAGAAGACCGGGGTTTAGACTGGGGCTGACCTGCAGGGGGCGGGGGGGGTGTTCCCTCCTCTCTTCCTCTCGCGTTGACGCTCAGACCGGGGGGCCCACTAGAAACCTCTTTGGTGGCGAATGAATATTTCAACGAGTAAGTAAATAAGCAGCTACCTAAGCTGAGAGCATCACACACGGTGAGTTCAGGTGATGTGGATGAAAAGACTTCTACAGGTACGTGTTTATCGTGTGCCCACCACGCTCCAGCGCGGTGAGGGGTTAGGCACACCATAGAGCGAGGCAGACGCGGGACGTGTGACCACGGACAGGCCCAGGCGATCGGCAGGAGCCCTACAGCCACCCCTGTGCCGAGGGAGCCGCGGGGCTCCAAGCACTAGGGACAGGGTCGGCCAAAGTTGTCATCACATCTCAGAGCAAAGCAGCTACCTGAGGCACGCGGCGATTTTTCTGAAGGGGACAGAGGCCGACTGGGAGCACACGTGTGTGTCTGAACACGGCCTGGAAGCTGCACTGTCCTGTTAAAACCCAGGCACGGGGTACAGGAGGGAGGTTGGAGGGACACAGGCGGGCAGCCAGCTGGGTTTACGGAGACCCTGGGGGCAGGGGAGCAGGAGACTCTGGGTCCATCACCCCCCTCATTCAAGAGACGCCAGTCTGGAAAAACCATCATCCAAAGGGTCTCCTCTGGGGTTCTGGGAAAATGCTCCCTACTCCCGGACCTCCGGGTGACCACCGAACAGGCCTGCCGTGTGGTCCCAGAAGGGCATCGTCCTGTTCGGAGGCGGCTGCATTTTAAACGCTTACGACCACCCGTGTGGGGCTGGCCGGGGGAGCACCGTCCGCCTCGCGGGAAGGGCCGAGAGGACGGTGGCTGGAGCAAGGCGTGGGGCCACGCGGCCACCCCCAGCCAGGCAGCCTGGGGCTGCGAGCGCGGGGTCTGGAAGCCCAGAGCCGGGCGGGACCCTGTCCCTGTCACCCCCTCTGTGCGACCAGCCCCAGGCAAGATACTTCACCTTCCTGTGCTCTGGCCTCCCGGTCTGTCCGGGACTGCAGACGTGGAGGGCGCAGAGCAGCGTGTGGAGGACGGGGAGGCGGCGGGAAACCTAGCCCTTACTGTCGTTTCACCCGCGGAATTCCTTTGTGTTGGTGCAGGAATTCAGTTCTGAGAGCAGGTGATGGAAACTCCAAAATTCCCCTTTACCAAGCCCACCTACGTTTTTCTGTGTAACCGGTCCAGGTAAACGTAATGTCTCCGGCTGGCTCCCCGGGACGCGGCATGTGCCTCGACCTTGGCCCCCGCGGGGGCAGGTGTGAGGCAGAAGGAAGCCGAGTCCCAACCCCCCCCCCCATCCGCGGTTCCTGCTCTGACGCGGCCCCTTCCCGGGGAGGACGGCGGGCTCACCCCCTGTGAGTGGAGGTAATCCATGGTCCTGGTGATGATGCACAGCACATCGCTGGCCTCCCGCTCCGAGAAGTGTCGCTGTCGCAGGATGCGGTCCAGGAGCTCCCCGCCACGCATCAGCTCCGTCACCAGGTACACGAACTTGCCGTCGTCGTAGACCTGGGAGGCGGAGACAGGGACGCACGGACCTCAGGGCCCACGCAGGGCCCACGGCCGCCCCGCCCCCTCGCCAGCCAGCCTGCCGTGGGGGGAAGGGCCGCCCTGGGGGGGGGGGAAGCGGGGGCGCGGGGGGGGGGGTCAGTGCCCGGCCCCCCCCCCCCCCCCCCCCCCCCCGCCGGGTGTCAAAAGAAGGCTTTTGGTGAAAATGAGCCAATGGCCATTCCAGTCACACCCGATGCGGTTCTTAGGAAAAGCCGACTTTAATAATCTGCCGCAAAGCAGGGAATGAGTCAGCGCGGCCAAGAGCTTGCAAGGGCGAGGTTTGAGTGGAAATGAATTGTGGGGGTCTCGCTCCCCTCTCTGCTGGGGAATTAGGGGACAGCACCGTGCTGCTGTGGGTCTCCGGGGCTGAGCTCTGCAGACTTTACTGGGCACACCACTTGGGGTGGAGGGAGGGTTGTCGTCAGCAGGCAGGGTCTGGCCCAGCAGGTCTGGGTCATGTCCAAGCAGCCCCCAGGGGCCGTCTGTCCCGCTGCACCGTAGACAAGACGCAGCCAGACGCCAGAATCCAGAACGGGAGGGGCGGGGAGGCACAGAGAACCCACCGCATGGCAGCCGCACTTTTATGGCCGAAAAGCCACGGAAAAGGAGAGCTTCGTCAAACCACCTTCACGCTCAGGAAGCCCTCACGGCCGAGGGCTGCCTGGCTGGCCCAGTCGGTGAAACGTCGGACTCTGGATTTCAGCTCAGGCCGTGATCTCACGGTTCGTGAGTTTGAGCCCCGCATCGGGCTCTGCGCCGACAGCACGGATTCTCTCTCTGGCTCTCTCCGCCCCTCCCCTACTCGTTCTCTCTCTCCTTCTCAAAGTAGGTAAATAACATCAAAAAAAAAAAAAAACCCACAACAGCCAAAAACTCCTCCGCCCTTGCTCTTTTCGTGACACGCCTGTGTGGACACAACCAGCCTGCCTACAGGCGTGCCCGGGCATTGAGAAGAGCCTCGTGGAAACGGGGCAGATCCCCCACAAACGAGCACTTGTGAGCTCACAGATCAGCGAGTTTCCAGAACAAATGGCTGAAACGATTTGCCTGACTCTGAGCTCAATACAAGCTGTAAAGGTAATGTGGGTGTATTTGTTTCCAGTTTATGAACCCAGAACATGCTCTACTTTGGAGAATGTGCTTATGAAGGTATCACCAGCTGGGGACCTCTTACCCCAACAGGGTGGAAGTGGCTTGGAAACCTTAGGGGGTTTTCACATTAGCTGCTTTGCGCTTGTGGATCTTAACATATAAAATAAAAACTGAAATGCAGAGAGCCCCGAAAGGTGCAGTGAAGGCGACGGGGACCCGGTGACGGGGACCCAGAGGGACAAAGCCGGCGTTTACTCTACTCTTGTCAACAACACAGGTGCCTGTTTCATATTTGCCTCAGAATCTGGTCGGCATTTTGCAGTCCTCCTGCTCCAGGAGCCGACGGGGCCTGGAGGGAGCTCCAAGTGGCCTCAAAATCTTAAGGTTTGGGGTTGGGGACAGTGGAATCACTCGGGAGTGTGAGGGTGCAGGTGGCCGGGTGACAGCTCCCTCTCCCCTCCGGCCCCACCCCTGCAGCCCCGGGCTCTGTGGTGTCCTTCCAGTGGGGAGGACCCCTGCTCCCTTCCCTCTCCGAGGCCAGCAGGGGTGGAGGACGCTGGGAGGAGCCCCAGGGCCAGAGCTCCGGATCCGGGGTCTCGGATCTGACCCAGCCCCGTCTCGTCCACTCCATGCTCTCGTTTGTGCTACGTTCAGGAGCGGCCCAGAGTCTGCACCAGCTATCCTGCCCTTTACATGGCACTCTCTCTGATTTGGGAGGGGGCCGCTGTCCCGGGCACTCGGGCTCACAGGTGCCGAGGGACCTGGAGGTGCAGGCGGCAGAGGCTGGCACACACTGTGGGGGCAGGAACAGTCGCTGGACCGCGGAGAAAGCCACCCCCAGAGAAACACGCCGACACGCGACACGGCAGCCGTGTGAAGCTCACTCACGTCTTTGAGCGTGATGATGTTCGGATGCTGTCCGTATCTCAGGAGAATCTCGATCTCTTCCGAGGGGTCTCTTTTACTCTTATCGATGATCTGGAATGAGCAGAGCACCTGACGTGAGGCTCCCGTGCAGCGTGTGCTGGCTCGGACCCTTTCTGCCTTCCCTTCGCCTCCAGCTCACGCCCACAGGACACCTTACAGTTGCCTGGATGTTCGTGGCAATCCTCCCTGCCGACGAGCACCAGGGCGACACTTACAAAACGCAGACACGAATGCTAAGCTACTGCAGGGGGCGTGGAGAGGGGTGGGCTGGGAGCTCACTCAGGCACCACATAACGGAAGGTGCTTCTCCACTAGATGGCGGGCTCCGGGTGGGTGGCCTGTGCTAGTCACTCCTCCAAAATGAGCCCCCAGCTGCCGCCAGGCGTCTCTTAGCCTTACTCTGCGGCTACGCACTGGCAACAAAGTGTGGCCAAGTGCATGCCTCTCCCCAGGGGGCACGGGGCTGGCGTGCACACTGAATCGGCCGCTGTGGCTCAGACACGCAAACGTCCCCCACCTCTGCAACCCAGCACCGGTAGCCCACGCTGCGGGCTAGCAGATAAAATCCTTCCACCCGTGAAAACAGATGGCCTCCGACGACAGGACGAGGTGTTATGAGTAGTGCCCCTATTTTTTTTATTTGAGAGAGAGAGAGAGAGAGAGAGAGAGAGAGAATATACAAGTGTGTCTGAGTGGGGAAGAGGTACAGAGAGAGAGGGAAAGAGACAGAGAATCCCAAGCAGGCCCCACTCTCAGCACAGAGCCCGATGTGGGGCTCGATCCCACGACCCTGGGATCATGACCTGAGCCGAAATCGAGAGTCAGATGCCTAACCGACTGAGCCACCCAGGCACCCCTGCATCTTGGCTCTCAAGCCCACAGCCAAGCTCCGAGGACCCTGGTGCCCCAGGACTGTGAGCCCCGTGACACGCGTTGTCACACAAACAAAAAGTTAAGCTCCCTCCCTTGACACATTTTTCTCGTCTTGCTACATTTAATTCCACTGGAGTTCTAGCTCGGACCCCAGGATTACTTCTGTGATGGAAAGAAGCTAATGCATCGTCCCAAGGGAGAGCCTTTGTGAAGGCTCATTCGGCAGGGGTGGGGGTCCTTAATACACGGCTTGGTGGGACGTGAGCTGGCCGGGCCCTGGCACCCCTTCTGCTCCAACGGCCCACAGGGGCGTACGGTCTCTCTGGTCTGTGACCTTCTCTTTGAAATCGGAGACGGTTGAAATACATTACTGGATTTTTGAAAAATTAGTGGCTGATGCATCTCTTTTCAAAGAAGATTTCATAATGAAAAAATGTATTCTTAGCATAGATCTGTTTGATCACTCTCATGATGGCGTGGGATGTGGGAAACCTTTTCTCTCCTGCCCGTGGCCCGGGGGTGGGGGACAGCCAGCAGCTACAGGGCCAGAGGGGGTGGCTGTGGGGGCCGTCATCCGACAGGAGCTGGGGCCTTTACCTTCCTCAGTCCTGTGGCATCTCCCGCGGAGGAGCCGACCTGAAGCCAGAAGGCAAGGCAGGGAGGTGGGGAGGTGGGTGCGCAGGGGAGGTGGGCGCCCAGCCCGGAGGGGAAGCCGGGCCCAGCAGTGGCAGGCGCAGGACCCGACGGCCGCCCTCCTGGCTCTCCACCATCTCCCCGACCTGGGCAGGGCTGGCCCGCGTCCCCCCGGCTGCAGGCTCCGGGCTGGCCCCGTGTGTCGATCCTAACCCTTGTCAGCAAGTCCTGGCTGCTTTTAGCCACAAATCTTTTTGTCTTCACAGAGATGCTTAGCCGTGAGGCCCGACAACTGGTCCCCGAGCGCGAGCTGCGGTCTGTGCTGGGGGAAGGCAGGGCCCAGAAAGAGGTTCGAGCACACTGTTTAGACACGTCTAGGAATGAATCTCCTCCCTGCGGGATTGGTTTCTTGGGACTGGCATCGTTAGACTCGCTTCTGGTCCAAGAAAGTGCTGGTGGCTCAAGTTCCTCATTCTGAGAATATACTGCTTTGTAATCTTCCCGAGGCAACGGAAGAAGGGACTCTCCGCATACGTGCTGGCGAGCCAGGCCTCCTCCCTCCCAAGCTGATGCTCAGGTAATCCTGACGCAACATGGAGGAGGCGTCGGGACGCCCACCCGGTCTCCTTCTCGTCCAGCCGCGGCCGCAGACAGCAAGCGGGGCACTGCCCGGGGGGCCGGCCACCCACGCCGGCCGGTGAGCGAGCCGTCCGCGGTGCGGCTCTCTAGCCAACTGGGCACTTGCGGGGCCAAGTCAGTGCGCCAGGCAGTGCCGGGCACGGGAGGGCTCCCTCCGCAGGCGGAGCTCACAGGTACCAACCAAGAGCATTGCCTGCCTGCCTTCCTCCTGCCTTCCTTCCTTCCTTCCTTCTTCCTTTTCCTTCCTTCCCCCTTTCTCTTTCTTTCCTTCTCTTTCCTCCTTTTCTTTTCTTCTTTCTTTCTTTCTTTCTTTCTTTCTTTCTTTCCTTTGTCTCTCTCTTTCTCTCCTCCTTTCTTTCTACTCATGGCTCTTGAACTCACGACCCCAAGATCGAGACCCTCACGTCCCAACTGAGCCAGCCAGGCTCCCCCTGTGTGCATTTTTATTTCTGGCTACCGAAGAGAGGCCTAAGGCCTCGTGGTGATCAGCATGGTTTCCCTCTTCCTTTCCATCTCTGCACATCTCCACCTTCCCGTTCCCCGGCTCCCTCCGCAAGCAGCCCTCCTGGGACACTGACTCCTGCGGGGAAAAGGGCTTTATGATGAGCATGCGGTGGGGGGCTCACAGGCCTGAACAGCCCCTCGAGGTGGGGTATTTCCCTGACTTGTCCCAAGGATCACTGCCCTATGTGGAACAGGGGTAGGAGAACGTGTGATCGTTTGTAAGATTTAGCGGACGACTTCTCTCGTACCATTCACTCAGGCAAATTAGTTTGCTCACACAGTGAAAGAACTCTGAGTTTTCCAGCTGGAAAACAACAAAAGTTTCCACGCCAGTGTTCCTTCTAAAACTAAGCTCTGTTCATGTCAAACATCTGTCTTAATTCTGCTGTGTTTCTGGTTGGCACACGGCATACACATACGGAAACGAGCCCAGACACGCTAACGCTACCGTAAACGGTCTGCCGTGGACGCAGAGCGGACTGGGCGCAGGGAGCGCGGGCCCAGCTGCCCGTGTGCGTGGACGGGCCCAGCGACTCCCGGAAAGAACTGGGCGACACGGACTCACACGCTCGTAAGGACCCTCCTGCATCTTTTTTTTTTTTTTTTAATTTTTTTTTTTAACGTTTATTTATTTTTGAGACAGAGAGAGACAGAGCACGAACAGGGGAGGGGCAGAGAGAGAGGGAGACACAGAATCTGAAACAGGCTCCAGGCTCCGAGCTGTCAGCACAGAGCCCGACGTGGGGCTCGAACTCACGGACCGTGAGATCATGACCTGAGCTGAAGTCGGCCGCTTAACCGACCGAGCCACCCAGGCGCCCCAAGGACCCTCCTGCATCTTTACCCGAGTCTGTCGCTACAACAAACTATGTGACTTCGAACAACGCAAACGCGCTACCGAAAAGAAGGCATGGCCGTGTCTGACGCGGGGGCTGCCCCAGGAGGAGCTGGCCACGGCTCCCCAACGTGCCTCGGCCCGCAGGCGCCTTTCAGCCGCGGGGACCCGCTTGTACGTCTGCAGATACCATGGCCCGCGGCCAGGGCTGACGTCCGAAGCGCATCCAGCTTCAGACTCCCCAGTTACGCGGGCTGTTGGCGGCAGCTTCTGGCCCTGCGATCCCTAAGACGCCTCGGCGGCTGGCTTGTGGGTTCCCTGAGAACAGGTCCGTGCTCCCGCCCAGGACCTATCACTGTCTCTGCCGTAGGAAAAGCGCTAACAAAAGAACTGTGCAAAGGAACGGACGGCGTCGGCTGGCCGAACGAGGGGATCCGTGCAGAACGCGACGTGTTCCCAGACGAGAAACGCTCCAGTCCACACCTGTCCTGTCAACACTGACAGTGAAAAAGCCCAGGAAAGGCTGGAAGTGACGTGGGATGTGAGGAAAAGCTCCTGATGCTACTTGGACGTAACACTTGTCCCTGACACCCACGGTCACAACGGGGGTGGGAAGACGGACAGGAGAGGAGACACGAAGTCTGTCGGGTGTGAAGCATCACGAGAGGAGGCACTGCGGGCCACGGAGCACGGAGTGACGGCACAGGAGCCGGGGCGGGGGGCAGGGAGACCCCGGCTGAGAGCAGGGGCCTGTGGACACGAGGTGGCCGGCACCCGGGTCTCGGGGAGGAAAGTTCCAGCCCCGGGAAGGCAAACGCGTTCCCCAGGCGGGAGCCTCCCGTGTCCTGGGAAGAGCGTGGGGAGTTGAGTCCAGCTGGGGAGGTGCCGGAGGGGGGACAGGCGACGGGGCCTCGCCGGCGGCTGCGGGGTTTGGGCTCCGGGGCAGTGGGGTGGAGGCCGCGGAACCACCCGCTCGGCGTGGCCGTCTCGCTCTCTCAGGACCCGGGTGTCGCAACACGCAAGGGGGTGAGCTGGATGGGGGTACCACGGTCCCCCCTCGGAGCAGAGAGGCAGTGCCCCGCGGAGGTCAAGGGCATGCACCCCCTGCAGGGAGGGCGGCTCCCCCATCTACGAGCTGGGTGTTCGGTCTGTGTGTCCCCAAGGGGACGCTGAGGGTGATCATAGCACCGCGTCGTGAAGGTGACGTGAGCTCACGTGCGCGTTTCCGGGCTGGCGGGTAGCGAGTGCTGTTCACGGTCATCGTCCCTGTGGCCACAAGAGGGCACAACGCGTCGCGACAGGTCTGGATTCTGTCTAACGCCTGCCGCTCCCCGTCTCCTGAGCTTCAGGTGTTGGGTTTGCTGCTTAGACGTTTACTGATGCTCGTGTCTCGAAACCGAGGATCTAAGCGGCAGAAGTGGTACCTCGGGGGTGGGCGTCAGTTCCGCACCCCGCAGTCGGCACCCACCGAGTCGCTCGCAGACACCTTCCGGAACGGTCTCAAGGCGCACCTGCGGAGGCCTATGAGAGGCTGAGACACCTGGGGGCACGAGGCAGCTTTTCCACAGCGAATCCCCCCCCAACACAAGGCTCCTCGGGAGCCCTTCCTTTGACACAAGCTGGCGCCCTGGGCTGTTTGCCGTTGAGCCACTTCAGGAGTGGCTTCGTGGAAAGGGACACGTAGCCGGAACGAGAGAAGACTAGAGATGCTTCCCGCTCCGCAAACCTCCCCCGTTCAAGTCCTGCTCCGCCGCAGCTCCCTTCTGCGCTCCGTAAGCCGTCCCGCTCTCGCCTTAAACAACTTGGCGCCTGGGCTGTTCTGTCAGGTTGTCAAAGTCCCCCACAATTCCCTCCGGCCCCCTGCCTTCTGGGGCCGACGAGGAGAGCAAAGGCGAACTTCGGTGGCGCCCGGATGGCTGGGCTGCTCTGCCCTCGGAAACAGCCGGGGGTGTAAGAGTGGACGCATCTGTCAACCGTACTGAGCCTGACGGAGGGAGGAGATAACGGCTTTCCCACCCAGCTCCCCAGCACTGGGTGGGCGCACCGGAGGGACACCCCACGCCGAGTCGGCCCGAGGTGGGGTCCGCGAGGACAAGGAGGCAGCACCCGCCTCACCGCCTGAGGCCGGGCTCTCCCGGGGAAAGACCCTGGTCAGTCCAGCCTCGTTTGCTTCATCTGAAGACAGGGACCAAGCTGAGGGATTCAGAGTCTGTACCAACGCTTACAGAGTGCCCACTGTGTGCGCGTGCTGCCTACTGTGAGATTTCCGTCCGTCCTCCGTCCCCGAAGGGTGCCTTAGGCTGCAGCTCTCCTCTTAAGAACCGCTGTTATTATGGGCTGGGTAATTCTTCGTTGAGGACAGCGGGAGGGAGCCGTCCTGGGCCGGATGTCAAGCTTCATCCCTGACCGTTGTCCACTAGACCCCAGCGGCGACTCCCACGCCAGCTGTGACAAGCAGAATGTCTCAGACATGGCCAGTGTCCCTGGAGGGGGGCAAAGCCAGCCAGACCGATGATGACTGGGCACAGGAGCCCCGGCACTCCGGTCACCGTCCTACTGTTCATCCAGGTCCCTGTGTGCACTTTTCTGCTCTTGACTCGGGGGAGGCTTCCGAATCGCCCGTGGAGGTGGATGAGGGGACAAGGAGGCCCCCTGGCTCGGACTAGACGGTTTCTCAAAATAAAACAGACACCCTTTTCCATCCATGCGTGAATGTGGATGGCTGGGTCCCCACACTTCGCGAGCTAGCCGGGAGGGTGGGCGCAGCTCCAGCAGCTGAGTCCCGGAGGGCGTTTATTGACCCGAGGTCCAGCTCACACGCCCGGCGATTAAGTGCCACGTTCTCGGTTCTGCCATGTGTCAGCCAGGCAACTGATGCAGAAAAAGGTCAAAGAGTAGTTCAGCTCCGCTCTACCTGGAAAATGCTGACAAAGGGCAGGGTAGCGATCTGTAGGACGTTAAACCGTTCTGCTAACAAATGGGCCCATCCTCAAAACCGAGCTCTTTGCCTTGAAACTCCTGCCGGTCCTGTTGCCCTTGAAGGAAATCCAAGCCAACGCCAGTGAACGGACAATGGTCATTCCAACCAGCAGCCTACACAGCTCTGGGTCCCGGGCGCTCCCTCCTGCGCTTGGTGAATTTAAATACCTTCTAGATAATAAACGACGACCCACTGTGGTCTCAGCAAGGATCGGGGGTGGGCGGGGGATCCCTGCCAGGTCCACCAGGTCTGTCTGTCCAGGGAACTTCAAGGCGTGCAAAAAAGAAACAGGAAGGCTTGACTTCCCGTGGCACCCAGCTGCAGCCACGCGCCTGGCTTCTGGGCCCTGGGGTGAGATGCCTCAGAAATTCCCAGCACAGCGTGGCCTCAACAAGAGCGTCAAGGTCCGAGCTAAAGCCACGGAACAAAGCCGAATTCACATGGTGTTTTTATAAGAGAGCTGGATATGGGGACAGTACGGGGAAACACACAACTGCCTCTGTCAATGGGAGATTTATTTCCAGAGGCACAAAACGCAGCTGATCAACTGCACAGAGGCTGGCTGTTTTCTAGAAGGGCATCGTGGTCACTGAGCCGGCTGGACAATAGATGTGTTTTTCCTCGCTCGCTGGAAGCTGCGATTGTTTCTAGGATGGCTGCTGGTCACCAGACAAACTGCCGAAAGATATTCTGTGCGAATGACAGAAAAGATCCTCCAAAGCCCCTGTATGCTTGTGAAGCCTCCGTCGTGAAACACGAGCGAGACGCAGAGGGCAGGTGCACACCCACATCGGGCTCCAGGAACAGCACTGCCTGGGGAACCAGGGGCGGCCTCGCAGGTGCTCCCATGAGCTCCCCCAAGGAGGAGGAAACGCGAAACTCCTCAGCAACCCAAGTCCTAGAAACTCCTGGAAGACTGCTTGTGACACCACCTGGGGGCCCGTGCACACCCCCTGCGGACGGCTGGACAGCTGGCAGCGCTCTGCACGCCTCCCCTCTGCTCCGGGAGCCTTTTGCGTGCCTCCCCTCTGCTCCTGGCGCAGTGCTCTAGAAGTAGGCAGGCTGAACACGGACAGCATGTCCATGGAGCCCACAGACCATTCCTCCGTATTTCAAATGTTCTTTCTTATTAGAGGAATTCAATATACACGCGTCCCCAAGCCACCATTTGCCAACCCAAACTAGACCTACGGTCTTTGGTCTAGGTTTTTTTGGCTGGTGTCTTTTCCGGAAAGAGTTGGGCATTTTTTTTCAGTGCAGGAAACACTGGGTGGGTGTGCATGCTATTCTTGGGGGTCTCCCTTTTAGCAAAACCTGTGTTCACTACACAGTGTGGGGCCTGGGTGAGGAGTCGCGCAGAACAGCTCCTCTGCCTGAGTCATCATTTTGGACAACTTCTTCAGAGGCCGGGAAAATCACAATGGACGGGATTGCTCCTTCTACCCTGCTGCCTGCTGGAAGGTTCCACGCTCCTCCAAGTGTTGGGGGGTGGGCAGGGGCAGGGCCACGTGCTGCAGACAACACTGGGTTCGGCCACGACGACGCCACAGGCCGGACCCGGCGGTCAGTTCAGCGGGAAAGCGGTGGACTTAGAGCCTCTCTCCCGCCCTTGTGGATAGAATGTGCCATTTACGCTTTTTACGAAAGTTAGGTCGTGCTTTTAGCGGGCAGCTTTAGCTTTAGTCCATATTTTATCAACCAGAAAACTGAAGAAACTGGTCTTTGGGATTTCCAGATGAACTATCAAATGTAGCAACAATTACAGAGGCTAAAGGTACTATGTAGAGACGGGATTCTAGATGATTACAGATAATCCTTACTACGGACTTTTCCGGATGGTGGAGAGTAAAATGGCCAGCTCTCTGCTTAGGTTTTCACAGGTTTAACCGGTTTATGCCTCTATTCGTTTCTTTGAGGTAGTTTTTGGTGACCGTGGCTTCCTCCTTCCTTCCCCCTCTCCCATCAAACACTGCGCCTGTCCCCCAACTGTATTTTCCAGAATACTGGGCACCCAAAGCTTTTATTCCAGAGTGCCCTTATACAAAGCTACTAATGGTGGTCGGCACTCGGATGTGGGATAAAGCTGAAAATACTCATGATCTGCAAAATAATTTTTGAACGGATGACCTCATACCAAAGCAGACTGAGCTCCGTCACAGGAGACCTGGGGAGACGGTGAGCGGGGAGGGAGGTGGCCGGCTCAGCAGGGCCTGCCACGGTCAGGGCTCGCTGGAGCAGTGCAGTTGTGCGCGGCGACCGCATGCGGCACTGCCCACGCCCGCGCGCAGTCTTACCTTCACGGCGTACTCTGCCTCCGTCGCTTTATGCACACATCGCTTGCACACGGAGTAGGAGCCCACCCCGATGTCCTCCTTGATCTCGTAGCCGTCGGTGAAGTGTACGTTGTTCCCGTGTAACTGCTGCGGAGAGAGACCAAGGGCGGAGACGGCCGTCAGGGCTCTCTCGTGCAAGGGCACGACCACAGGCACACGGGACACGGGCAGGAAGGGGGGTTCCAGACGGTGCACTGAGGTCACTGAGCCCAGGGGTTCGTGGAGTCATGCTGCTGGTCAGCAAGGGCTCTCGACCTACCTCCCGACTCCCCTGACCTCTCCGGCTGTGAACTTCATTCTCAGACCACAGTACCCGGTATCCGCTGCCTGGGCCCATCCCCCTGAAGACCTGAGAGCCTGAGACAGTGGGGCAGGGGACCTGCAGAAGCTGTGTGTGTGGTTGTGACACTGGGGTCTAGAGCGGTGCCTGGCTGTGTCATCTCCCTGTAAATCCGACCCCGTGATGTCCCAGGCATGGCCCGTAGGCACGAATCCCCACTCAGAGCACGGTCGAGAAGCCGCCAGCTACGGTCTATCCTGTCACATCAAGCGCCCACGTCAGACACACCGCGGTTTCCCAAAAGGCTCTGGAGAGGCGATGTGGAGATCTAATGCCGCCCAATTTTCCCTGACCCGGTCCGTAAATAAAACGTGATCGCCATTCCTTCTTAGAATTCTCTGCATCTGGTCACACTAACTGGGGGGGAAGAGCCTTATAAAATAAACGTCCTCTGCATCGACCTCCCAAAAAGTCGGTTTGTAGCCACAGACCAAATCGCTCTCTCGGGGTACTGGCCCCGCTGCACACCGTGAGCACGCCCCGTCTGACTTGTGTGGGGTCTCTGGCTGTAGACACGCCACGGTGACAGTCTCATCAGAACTCTTTACCCTTCGTTAGGATGAATGTGGAACAGGGGTAACAGCCACGGCTCGGGTCACCATGAGACTCAGTGACCCCCAGGAGGCCGGGAAAGGAGCTGATGGCAGAAGGCGCTCCAGGCACCAGCCGCCCCCGCCCCCACCCCCGCTCCCAGGCCGGCTTTCCGCCCACGTGTGACCCTCACCACCCACACCTGCCAGAGACCGTGGAGTCGGGCGGTGCGGGGTTACCTGCACGATGGGGTGGACCGTGGCTTTGTGCAGATCTTGCGGCGAGGGCTCCTGGACCAGACTCGAGGCCACGAAACTGAATCCTCTGAACAGATGATGAGCGTTGGCGCTGGGGGGGACGCCAGGTGAGTCTGCAGGTAACAACGAGAGAATTCCACCTTCCAGGGGGAGCTTCCTAGCTGGAGTTCCCCAGTCACTTATACTTAATTTAATGACATCACACAGTTGGCCTTTGTGCGAGGGACTAAATGAAGTGTTGAGAGACGGAAAAGTCATTCTCTCTATGTGTGTATATTAATAAGAGGGTAGGATTTTCTAAGCACACGAGCCGAGAGCATGGCTGTGTTAAAGGGCAGCTATACCCATGTGATTCTGAAACAGTGCATAATCCACATCCTGTACGTAAGGTTTCTGGATGCGCAGTGGGAATGTCCTCTGAAAGGCCTACAGCATCTTTTCCCCTAAACTTAAGCCAATACTAAAGCTAGTTTATATCTCCTTTGGCCACTGGAGGCTGCTGGCTGGTGGGAGATGCCGGGCTAAGATCTGAAAACCCATCAGACAAAGTAGTCAGAAACGAGTCATGGGATCATCAAAGTTTCCAAGTCCTCAGTTTCAATCAGTTACTTGAAAACTCTGTCTTATCCAACTCTCGTGCTTGCTTTTTAAGCACTGTGCCGAAAATCAGCATCCCCTCGATGATCTTTTTTTTTTTTTTTTAAATTTTTTTTTTTTCCAACGTTTATTTATTTTTGGGACAGAGAGAGACAGAGCATGAACGGGCGAGGGGCAGAGAGAGAGGGAGACACAGAATCAGAAACAGGCTCCAGGCTCTGAGCCATCAGCCCAGAGCCCGACGCGGGGCTCGAACTCACGGACCGCGAGATCGTGACCTGGCTGAAGTCGGACGCTTAACCGACTGCGCCACCCAGGCGCCCCGCCCCTCGATGATCTTAAAGCCTGTTACGTTCTATTTATGCCACCTCCCACGTGGGGAAGGCAGCCACACCAGCCAAATGCCGGCCGAGGCAACCTTCATAAGGACCCGCCTGGACTTCAGCTGATGGCCTCCGCGCCCCTTCCTTCATTCAGAGACACTGCTTCTGCGATCTACGAATTCTCCACTCACTAATGCAAGTGCATCTGTCCAAGTTAATAGGGCCGTACCTCCCCCAAAGCACACACACTCCTCAGAGGCTGTGAAGGAGCCTCCTGAGGTACGCTTCACCCTCGCCATTTGCAGGGCTCTGGCGAATTCTCTGGGATGAACTCAAATTCTTAAATCTAAAGCCCCAAGGAAGGATGCCAAGCACCCTGGGGGTCGAAGACTGCTTAATGGTGCTGGATCCGTTGTGCTCGGTGGGGACCTTCAGAGCAGCTGGTGGTAGCCTGGGAGGTTTCTAAGGGAAAGCAGACCTCGAAGCCGTCATTCTGTGCAGGGGCCCGGGGTCTAGAACAGCTCGGCGCCCGCCGGGGCAACACTGCAGCGTTCGGGAGGCGCTGCTTCTCGCAGAACATAATCTTCAGATTCTAAAAACTACTCGGCTGAGCCTTCTGGGTTTTAATTAAGCTTCTCTAGTCTAGCACCGGGCGAATTTACTTCCTAGCACCAGGAGCCTACACCAAAGGGAACAAAGTGGATTCTCTGCTCCAAGTTCTCCACTTAGTGTTTGGTAGTTGGCTGTGCCTTTCATAACCACCTTTAAAGTCAGGCAAAATTTCGGATTTCAAGTCAGCGAGCAAAGAACCCCCATAATACACCGTATGTAGCCCCGTATCCACCAGCTCCCTGAACGTGGTCCCCCCATCCCTCTACGAGGGGGGTTCGCCTCTTTAGTTTACATAACACCATTACACAACATACCATTACTGTATGGCCTGGACTGCGTCCCCCCAAATTCAGAGTTTGAAGCCCTCACCCTCTATGTGCCTGTCTTTGAAGACGGGGTCTTTGGGGGAGGTAAGTAAAGTTCAACGAGGCCGTGGGACCTGACCCAACGGCACTGCTGTCCTTCTAAGAAGAGGGAGAGGCAGCACCGAGTGAGGCCCCGTGAGGACATGGAGGGAAGGCGGCCGTCTGCAAGTCGGGAAAGGAGACCCGACCGGGAACCAAAGTAGATGTCTGTTGTTTAGGGCGCCCAGGCCAGCTGTGTGTCACGTGGTCCACGCAGACTGAGACCATTCCCAGATCTCAAAAACAATCCCCTGATACTGACTCATGAATGTCACAAAATGATGACTTTGGACTGACGGAGTTCGACAGCCCTTAAGAGGGATTGTTGACAGATCCCGAAAGCCAAGGCTCCGTGTCCGTCTGCTGTGCCGAGACCCGGTAGCTGGTAAGGCTCTGCGGACAGTGTCGGCTGCTGGCATGCGTCAGGGCTACAGTTCCCACAGCTGTGGACTTCACCCTCGGCCCTCCTCTCCCCACAAGACCCTCTAGCTGAATGGAGACTGTCACTGTCTCGACGTTCCCTTCTTGCCTGAAAGAAGTGGTCCCTGAACTGGCAGCGGGAGGGGGGGGACCTACAGGACACCTGGACGATTCCCAAACCACATGCTACCTGGGCGACGACCGAGAATGAGTTCCACCACTTGAACCTTGATGGCGGAGCAGACGAAACAAGTCAGACAGAACCGACAATTACCCTCCAGAAAGCACCGCGCGAGAGACTCTCTGGTTCCTGGATAGCTACCCCCTCACCGGTCGGGGGGGGGGGGTGGGGGCAGGGGGAGGGGGAGGACCCACGACCAGACAGAGCGCTGGGTCGCTGCTGGGACACACCTGTGGGCGTCCGTGCTGTGAACTCGGGGTCGAAGTGGAAGGTGTCCTCGGGCCTGCCCACCGCTGGCTTGAATGGCGGCTTGATCTCCTTCCGGTACAGCTTCTGCAGGGAAGGCAAGACAGAGCCGTGAGGAGCCACCGACAACACCAGAGAATGCCGTGGAATAGCGCGGCCCGCCGCCGGGGCGGGGGACACACTTCGTGCACACGGCCCCAGTTTCCACCTGCGGATGGCACCTCTGGATACTCTGACGTACGTACGAATACGCGTAAAATATGCACGTACGTTACATAGGATGCAGAACACAACGGAATGTATTCTATAAAAGTCATAACCAAAGGCAGGAGGGTCTGGACACGTGCAAAGTATTCTCCATTTAGGGCAACGTGACGTTTTAAACCTTTTTGGGGGGCAGTAGAATTTTTTTCTTCTAGTAAAATCTGGCAGGACGGCCCCACGCTGCCCCACCCTGGGTGACAGCAGTACCTGCTGCTGGGTGCCCTCCTCTCTGCCCTGGTGACCCCGAGGCCACCCCTGGGGGACGCTGTGAAAGCCCCCAGCTAGAAGGGAACCGAGCCTGGGCGCGGGGGCTGGGGCACGTGCCCTGGGCACCCGCTTTGGCGTCCCCGATTTGGGGGTCCGGACCCCTCTGCTCGAGCAGCTGCTTCAGTGCCCCTTCTACACACGCCTGTGCCCTCCGACGGGCCCAGCACGACACCTGACTCGATGGTGAGTCAGCCCTTCTCGAGAATGGCCACGTCGGGAGGCCCCGAACTTGCGTCACGGAGCCTGAGCTGTGACAGGATGCCCGGAAAACCCACGCCCCTCAGTGCTCCGGTCTTAGTGGAAATTTGAAAACGCCTTCCAAACCTGACTGTGGTGTTCTCAACGCTCTCAGGCAGGGCGGCAGTTCATGCTTTTGGGGAGATTCAATTTAAGGGACAACACAGTTTGGAATCGGGCCCCGGTAATGAGGCGGATGAAGCTGCAGATGGGGAAGAGGGAGTGTGGGCAGGGGGGCGAGGCTGGGCTCCGTGGGTCGGGCAGGTGGGCTGTGGGCTGCAGAGGTGTGGGGGCCTCGGTGCTGCCAGTCCTGGTGGAGGCTGAGGGGGCGCCACCGGGGTGGATTTCAGGTCGTGGAAGTTCTGGGCGCACAGTAGTGGCTCTGGCCAGGGTGCTGAGTGCCTGGCGGGTTGGCACCTTGGCTGCGGGGCTTGGATACCAGGACGCGGGTCTGGCTGCAGCCCTCTGAGTTTCCCTAGTTCCGCCTGATCACAGGAGTGCCCCCGGGCCCTTTCTCGGTGCCTTTGTTTCGGTAAGTCTGGAGCTCAGCTCTGAAGCCAGGGATCCTGATGGCTCGGAAAACGTCTACAGTGACTCCCGTCCAGATCTGCTCTAAGTCTCTCAATAACACAGAAGAGCAGATTCCTCTCCTGGTTTTACAGGTGAGGAAACCCAGGCTAAGCCAGGTGGGCTGAGTTGTGCAAGGTCGGGAGTGACGAAGGGCCGGCCGGGAGGAGGGTCAGGCATCCCGACTCTTCCTGTTACAGCAGCGCTCACGGCGGGGGAGGGTCCAGCAGGTGGCAGCAGGGCACGACGTCCTGGTCCCTGCCCGGAGCACACCCTTGCAGAGGCCCCTGTGGCCGCGGGAAGTGCGGGTGCGGCTGGCAGAACGGGAGCTGTGTCCGGGTGAAGGGGCCCCGGAGGCTGGCACTGACCGATGGCCACCGGGCTCCGCTGCTTAAGGAGCAGCAGGGGCCGTGGCGTGCACAGGACGGCGCTCAGGGTGTGCACTCGGGAGTCACCCGGCGAGAAAGAATGTGTTAACTCCGCCCTGCATTCGCTGGTCGTTTCCTGCCCTGGGTGAATAGATTTCATTAGGGATTGATTTACTCCTTGAACTCTTTCCGTAAATAGAAAGATGCTCCTTTCGGCGGTGACGCATTCCGGGATGGGAATAAACTTCCCTGATGTATGCACTTGTCAGAGGAAATCTAATAGGGAGAAGCGAGCTGTGCACCCTGATTAAAATGCCGGCCGTCACCAAGACCGATGGCCCAGCACAGCCCTGCGGGGCTCAGACCCTCTCTCCTCGCACCAGCGATTGTCCTGCGATGTTCGAGCTGGGTGATTAAATCGGTATCTGTCCTGCTCCAGGAAAACGCACATCCTCTCCCTCGGCATCCGTGTCTTCTCTCGCTACTTGGGGAGGTGGGGGTGGGGGAAGAGAGGGAGAGAGGAATCTCCGCGAGCCGGGGGCTCCTGCTTTCGTTAACAGGGGGATTTATTTACACGCACACAGAACTAGCTGTCACTTAATCCAAAGGGGAGGCGTTACACCTGGAGCTGAAGGTGACCTTCAGCTCCTCTTCTAACCCCAGCTCCACCAGCACGGGGTCCCCTGGAAAAGCTGGAAGCCAGTGCCTGCCCCCAGCTTCACGGCTGCGGATTAAACAGTCCCCCGAACCCAGCACTTTGGAGCCGAAGCGCTTCTGCTCCCTGATGGTTATTGGGCAGCTCCCGGAGGCATCAGCGGCCACGACTGTGCCTGTGTGCGCACCCCGTGGTGGGGACTGTGACGCCCTGCTTGGGACACCCCGCAGCCTCGCTTCCCACCCGGCCACCAGCCACAGAACCGCACTTTGATGAGAAGCCGGCTGGGATGCCAAGGTGACTGGCACAGTCCCAGCCCCTTCCCCTCCGTGCAGAAACCTGCCCAACTCTGGTTGTTAACCCGCCTCCCACGGAGGAAAACCCGAGAAAGCACAGGTGCCTGCTGTGACCAAGCTGACTCCCGGGGCCACGTGTTCTACCCTGGTCTCCCACTGAGACAGCCCCCCGAGAATGGCACAGCAGTCCTGGCCGGGAGGCCGACCTCTAGGGGAGGCACAGCTTCCCACTTTCCAGGTCTTTACCGTAAGGAAAAGGAATTCATCAGGATGACCCCTGTAACCTAGCAGAGGACATGGTACCCGCTGGCTTCCCCTGCTGCAGAGTCTCAGTGCCCTCCTTCCCAGCCCGGTGCATGTCCTCTGAACCCAGCATAGAGCCCAGCCATCACAGTGCGTTTACAGCACGTAAAAACTCCGGCTTCACTCATGCACGTGCACGTCTGCTTTTCCTCGTGTTTCTGAACCTCCTCTGTAAGCCCGTGCTTCCCGAAGGATTCCTAGCTGACAGGAGGGGAGGGCGTGCGAGAGGGTCCGCTGAAGGCTTGCCGGCCGGTGGGGGCATCACGGTGGGGCGGGAATCCCCGTGCAGACTCCACAGCCCCCCCGAACACCGGTCCCTGTTCTTGTTACGCCTATGAGCACAGCCTGTCCAAGGGCGGCCGGGAACACCACCCTGCGGTGCCCCGAGGGTGCTGTGGTTTCATCCTGGTTCCAAGCAGGTAGCGGAGGGCTGGACAGGGTGGCCAGGTGCCCTCCGCCCTGTGCGTGGCTCCCCTATGCTTGCTGCGGTGGTAAAAGTCGGTCAGTTTCTTCCCGTTGCTGGATAAACTTCTGGAACGTGCTAGTGTGTGTTATTATTACACATGCTTTTCTTTCCCTGTGTGCAAACCTAGGAGTGGGTTTGAGGTTTTAGCGAAAAAGTAATCTCGCTTCTCATTTTGCAGCGTAAACTGTGGCACACAGGGTTAATTCGAGAACGAAATGGCAGCAGCATTTTGTGCAGGTTTTGAGCTTGACGACAGGCATTAGAATTCTGACCTAGATTCCCCTCTCTGAGCATCCAGAACGATCCATCCCACACTGCCGGAAAGAGAATGGGGTCTCATGATCAATTCGCCAGGCATCACTTCAAATCATCTGGCTCGTCCCAGGATCTCAGGCTGACACAAGTCACAGCCACATTGGAACGGATTTCGCATCGAGCCAGGATGTGCCAGGAAGCTCTGAGCAGGTGCAGCACGGCTATTTATACCTAAAAGACCTTCAGATGACAGAGGGCAGAACAGAGGGAGCACAGGCAAAATGCTAACTGGATAATGGAATAGGAGGCTGAGGCGAGCTTGGGGTCACGGACCTAACATCTGCTTCTGTAGGCAGTTTTGGCTCCAGGCATTTCAAAATTAACACTCTCCAGTAGGAAAGGGCACAGCTAGAGATCGTTCCCGAAATAGCGACGCAGAAATAATGCAGAGGCGCAGAGTGGTGGCAGCCTGGCCGGAGTAACAGAAAATTCCAACGGCTTCCGAGCACCCGGGGAAGCGGAGGGAGGATCTGATGGGACTCTGTCTACACGGGCTACCCTTGCCGTAAGCCTGGCCAGAGCAACAGAATTCAAACAGCCTCCGAGCACCCAGGGAGGGGGGATCTGATGGGACTCCGTCTATATGGGTTACCCTCACCGCAAGCGGTTCCAACCAAAGTATCTGGATTTACAAGACTGCTGAACCGAGGGGCGGTCATTCCTTGAACAGAGTCCTGTCGGGCTCCTTGAACGAAGAAGCCCAGTATTTAATGTGGGAACAGACGGACAGAAGTTGCCTCACACTCTGACACAGGCACTGAGACTGGCCAGCAGCCCGCTGCTCCCGGGACCCGAACCCCTAAAATCCACTCTTGGGGGCAAGAAGTCCTTTCTCCGCTTCTGCTGGCACGCACGACTGGCAAGGTCGGGGGGCTCTCGCAGGTGCTGACCTCGGGCTGTCTTCTCACTGCCCTGTGCCTCAGTTTCCCGCAGGAGTCCCTCCCACCTCACAGAATGACAACACCTGCTACCCTCGGAAGGGTTCAGAAGTATAAAAAGAACACAGGCGTGAGTTCCTCACGATAACGGGTGCTGAAAGGCTACAGTGAAGGTCCCAGCCCCGGCCAGGAAGCAGCAAGCTGGTCAGCAGGGGTCGGTCCGTGGTGCCTGTGGTCGAGGCAAGCATCTTTCCCACGGCGAGGGGCCCCCGGGCTGGGCTGGGGGTGGGGGTCCCGTGGGCCGCGGTGATGAACTTTCCCGCAGCATCAGGGGCAAATAAATGCAGACTATGTGCGGGGCTCCCCCGGACCCCCCTGCCGAGGCCTTGGGCTGTAACCGCAAGTTTTCATTCGGCTGCTGAACCAGCCTCTTTTGGGAAGATCTGCTCCCAGGCGGTTTTATTTGCTCGGCTGTGCAGCCGAGTTAATGGCAGAGCAGGGCAAACCGGGGGATGTGACCCCACATCCACTGGGAACGGACTTATTCCGCACCAACAGGTCACCCGAAAATTTCTGCTGGCAGCTTTGGGTCACAGAGGGAAGCAGAGAGCGAAATGAGTAAGTTTATATTTTCCGGGTCGGGTCCCGAGGCCGGCGCTGGGCTCGCACACCCGGGCAGAAACCAGACGGTTGAGGAAATGGCTTCCCATTGTCGTCCTGAGCACCTGCCGGGCAGAGGGAGGCCTCCTGGCGGTAACGGCTTTTGCAGCGGCTCCTCTGCCGTGGCCCTGAGTTGTCCAGGCTGCTGTGGCAGGAGGCACACGTCCAGACACCCGTCAAGGCCGGACACTTTCACGTCTGCTTTCCCGATGGGTCTGCGGCGTGCCCGGTGTGTGACCGACGGCCGGGGCTGGTCTTCGCGACACCGCGGCTCGCTGGTGCGCAGGGAGGAGAGGACGGGCGGAGAGTGGCGACGGGGATCTCTCGTCTACGTGCAGCGGTCAGATGTCAAGCAACTTGAGGACAGCTGCGTCTTACAACTGCTGGACCACGGACACCCTGCTCACCGGGACACGGGCCGGCACCCAGCACTGCTTGTGGAATAAGTGAACTTGCACAGAAGTGGCTCTTCAGAGCTCCCTTAACCACGCACCGGCTGCTTTCATCCAGGGCTGGAGAGGGAATGAGAGCCTTCCCTCCCTCTCCGTCCCTGCCTCGTCTTCTGCGGGCAAATACTGAAGTGGGGGTAGATATGCTCAGTCCCCGTGAATCTGAAGGACCTCTCTCAGAGACACAACGGAATCAAATGCCAAAAGCAACAGGAGAGGTTTCCCAACCTCAGTTTTAGTCCGATTACTTTGAAATAATGCAGACTGCCACCTTCCTGGTGCAAGATTCCAAGTGACCATGTGTGTCCGGGCAGGGACCCCCGCCCCCGTCCCCTGGCCGGCACAGCGGTGCTGGGTGCACTGGAGCTGGTCTCCCGCGGGACCCTCGCCTTCCTAACGCTGCAGACACAGGCCGGGCCGCTGCTCAGAGCTGGCGCGGACCCCTGGGATGCAGAGCCGACTGGTGTGGGGTTCAAGGCCGTCGTGCTGTGAAGAAGTTCTCTTGGTTCCCCCTCCGCAGGCCTGCTCTTCGGGGGGCTCCCTCCTTGGCCGAGATGAGCGTCCGTCCGTAGTTCTTGCCGACAGGTCCTCCTGGGCAGAGCTGTGCTGAATGGTGCCCGGTCCCTCCTGGTCGTCCCAGCCGACGCCCCAGCAATCTCCTTCTCCTCTGTGTTCTCGGCTGTGCCGGTGGGGGGGGGGGCTGCGGTGCCCCAGAGAGCGGGCGAGAAGTGGGTTCCTCTGCCCCGAGAGCCTCTCTCGTTCCCTCTCTCGCTCAGTATTTACCAAGTGTGTCCTCTGAACCAGGTGCATCTCAGAGGTGTGGGAGACACGTCTAACAACACTGACAGCGAATCCTCACCTCGGGGAGGGTATACCCAGCAGCAGGGGACGGACAAGGACGATCGACATAAATAAGGGCCGTGACCCAGTGCTTTGGAAGGTGATAAGCCGGAGGAAAAGGAGCAGGGGAGTCGGGGCGCTGGGCGAGGAGCTGCAGGTTTGGAAGGGCCCCCAGGGAGACTTCAGCGAGAAGCTGGCTTTTTTTTTTTTTTTTTTTTTTTGGTAGTCTTCACATCCTGCGCGGAGCCCAATGTGGGGCTTGAACTCATGACCCTGAGATCAAGACCTGAGCTGAGATCCAGAGTCAGATGCTTAACTGACTGAGCCACCCATGTGCCCCCAAGAAACTGGCTTTTAGGAGGAGACATGAGGAGGACATAACTGAGACACAGGGGGCCCCCGGGGGCGGGTGTGCTGGGCGGCAGACAGGTGCGCAGAGAGGGGGGTGAGGGGAGCGGGAGGGACAGGTGGGGTCTCAGCTCCCCTGCTCGTTCTTTTCACAGCACTGCTTTCTCTCTGGGACCAAGGGCGCACCCTTTGCTTACTGCTTCTCTCTCCCAGCCCAGCGTGTAGGACTTGCCCATCCTGGCCACCGCTCTGTCCCCAGGTCCTGGAGGTGTCTCCAATATGCCCAACAGCAGGCTGAGTCGATGGAACAGTGAGTGACAACAGAAGGGGGTGTGTGGCTCTACTCTGGGCTGCGTGGGTGGGAGGGGACGGGACACAGCAGAGCAACCCCCCTTGGCCCCAGAGCGTGTCCTCGCAGGGTGCCAGGGGGGCACGTCCCCAGGGCTCAGCTTCTGAGGCTCTCGTGTGTGGTGCCGTGCCGGCACTCGGAGGCCTGAGACCCCATCACCCCACACAGCAGAGCCTCCGTGCTGTACGGAACTTGAAAACAATCGGCTGAAAAGGACCTTCAGGTGCCCGTGAGCTGGAGATGACTGGACCTCCGTGTGAGCCTGCATCTCCGGAAAGCTAAGTAAAAAGACATTTCACGCGCAGGCAGTGGCTCTGATGTCCCGCTTCCCTTCCCATTTTTCTGAACTCAACCTGCTGTCGGTTTGGCCCTTGAGCCAGGCTTGTGTCCCCGGAGGGGAGGTGACGTGTGCCAGCATCTCACATGCTTCTCTCCAGTGTCACCGTTGGAAAGAAACTTGATCTCGTAAAAGCTGCATAGTCAGAAGCGTAGACGTGGGTATTAAAGAATCTCACGTTCTCCCAGCTTGACTTTCTCCAAAAGAGGAGGAGAGGGGAGGAGGGTCAGAAGCTCTGAGAGCAGGGGTTCCATCAGGGGCAACACCGGGGGCTGGGGGCCGCCGAGCCACTCCTGGCCGGAAGCGGCTGGGGCACCATGCTCCGTGGGGACGCGAGGAAGACAGAGGGAAGGGCAAACACGCGTAATAATAGCCCTGTGCTAGAGAGGACATTAACTCTTTTTTTACACTCTGTTAAGATCTCCAAATGTAACAGCTGTGTTCACCTAAAGGAAAGGACCGAAGAAACAGACATCAGAGGAGGGACGTCTTCCATGCACACAAAGCACAGGGCGGCTGTTGAGATGAACCAGCCCCGAGCTGAGGGTCTGGAAACGGCTCCGAGCGGCTGGTGGAATGAGATTCCGGAGCCCCGGAGCCAGCGTCTGGCTCCACGCGGCGTTGTGGCCCTGGCTTGGGGAGCTGGAGCCAGAGGCTGACTTCTGACGGGGTCTCCTCCCCCGACCAGGTGATGTCTGTCTCATCACCCGGCCTGGCGTCCAGCACAAGAGCCCCTCAGCCCTGGTGTTTCCTCTCAGTGGCTTTCCATCGGCACCCGGCCCGTCCCCTGGCTATGAACCCCACTGGCCCAAGCTCGGCCGGGCTGAGCCCCAGCTCTCTCCCGACTGCAGACCCCGGCCCAGTGGTCCCTAAATGCACCACGATGGTAAGTCTTCCTTAGGTCGCTAACAAGTGTCAGCCGTGAGTTTGTCTTTAACGGTCTGGATGATACATTTTTTCTTTAATAACTCTGTAAGAGCGCTAGCTGTGGGGGCCTGGGCATGAAAAGAGACTGGAAAAGCAACACAGAATCTGAGATGCCAGTGGTTCAGCACCAAAGAGGCCTGCACAGTGGGCCACTGCCCACGGCCCAGCGGCCCGGAGACCCACAGTGGCCCAGGGGCCCAGGGACAGAGGCCCAGTGACCAAGTGACCTGAGGAGCTCCTGCAGCCCCTTGCCGGATGGACGGTGATCTCCACTCTGTCCTCAGTGCGTAGCAGTGGCTGCAGGGTCATCTGAACCTGCCTCTAAAGGGCCAAGCGATAAAGGGATTTCGGGCCTGGTGCTGCGGGGACGGGTGGTCCCTGGTCTGTGCCTGTAAAATGCCAGCCTGTTCATAGGCTCCGGAGAGAGGTGTCACCCTCCTCCAGGTGACATGGCCGCGTTCACCTCTGGTGTGTACCCGGCTGGTGTGCCCGCCCCCTCGCTCCCCGTCGTCGTCGTGAGAGGCGGGGACCGCCGTGCGCAACTTACATTCCAGTCTACGGTCATGAAGAAGGGGTTCCGCTTGATCTCCTCTACCCCGTCGAGGCCAGCACCTGTCCCGGGACAGAGCAGACACGGGCATCAGAATACACCCCCGATTTCGTGGCCTCTGATGGTTTCGGACGCAGCAGAGGGAGGGGCTGGGCTGCCCAGAGCAGGGGTGAGGCAGGCTGGAATATTCCTGCCGCAGGTGTGGGGACGCCTGGAAATCCGGGGGAGGAAGCTGGAGGCCCCGTAGGCTCCACGCCCACCACCCACCGTGGGGCTTGAACTCTGCCCAGAGGTCAAGAGACCACAAGGGCCACAGGCTCTATCCACTAAGCCAGCCGGGCGCCCTCCGGCCGCACTTCAGATGCCCATTAAAGCTGGCGCAGGCCGGCCTTCCAGAAGGCAGCAGACATACAGGGGCAGTAGGAGAGGAGGCAGCTCTGGGTTTACAGGGAAGGGAAAGAAAGCCAGGAACTGAAGAGGCAGCTTCCAGCGGGATGAAACCCAGAGAAAGACTGGCGTCCACACGAGCGAACGCTGGGGCCCCTGGAGACGGCTTATAAACAGTTCCGCTGGGCTGGTTGTTCCTACCCGGCCTGGCTCTTTCCTCTCTTGCTCACATGAAATCCCAAGAGCTGGGGGAGCGAGGGAGGCCCGAGTCTGCCGAGCAGAGAGGATTCAGGGCTGCGAAACTTTTTTGCCCGACACTGGGTCACTATATGTCTGCCGTGAGTGCAAGGGCAGAGGGAGCCTAACGGAGGCACTGGGCCAGCGCTGGTCTGTCCCTTACAACAAACGCATGGCACTGACATCAGTTTAGTGTTAGGGGAAACCGTCCAGGGGGGTGGCTGGGAGCGCGCAGGGAACTGGCTGTACTTTCCATTCAACTTTTCTGTAAACTTAACGCTGCTCTAAAAATAAGTCTATTAATCAGAGAAACCAAAACCCTAAGGCCCTAAGAGCTGTGTTTTCTCCAGGATGCAAAGTCGGGGGAAGAGACTGTGGGCCAGGGAGGGGGCTGGTGGCACGGGGGCCGCGTGGGCCGGGCTGTCTCCAGCCAGCTCCTGTCCCAAGGTTGGGGACGGGGGTTCCGTGTCACTCGGTTTGTGAGGCACAGGCTTCCCGCTTCTGCACCCCGGGCTCCGCGGGCCCACCCCAGTACAGCGGGAGCTGGTGGCTGCTGGCCGATGGGGGAGGGAGCTGGGATGGGGAGCCACCCCGAGCTGCTGTGGTCACTGTGGTGCTCCCCATCCAGCCTCACCGTCGGGGCCTGAGAGGTTGGGGGGCAGCCCCCACACGGGGTCCCGGGGTCCCAGAAGACGAGGCCCTCCTGGATGTGGCCGGATGTTTTTGCATCCTGGTCCTTGTGCTCACGTGGGGAGAAAAGGAGGGGTGAGAGCTGTCCTCGGGCAAAGATGTCTCAGGAGGACGGAGGCCCAGGCCCACCTCCCGTGTCTGCCCGGGGAAGCCTGGCCAGGCCAACACTCTGGGGGAGAACCCGCTGCTGGTCCCGCAGCATCACCGGACTTGTGATACAAGGCAATGCGGGCGGCGGTCAGACTCTGGGATTTCTCCTCTGCTCTCCTGCCCGGCTCTGCGCACACCGAGGGCCTACGACTGTGACCGCTACTTTTTAGGCTGAAGGACACGGGGTAAGGTGGTCACGGTCGCCCGAGAGTTTGTGAGGAGAACTAGGATTTGGAGGGAGATCTGTGTCGCCCCAGGCTGGGGCTCCACCCTGTCCTCAGTCCCGTTTGGAGTTTTCTTCTGAGGACCTGTGACATGATGATATGGTGAGAAGTATCCATTTCGGTCTTTGTCTCTGGCTCCTGGTCAGAGCCCCCCAACTCTTGCAATTTCCGAAGTCGTGAGAATAACAGAATCATCTTTTGTCACAGTATTCGGTTGTGGTCCCAGCAGCAGCTCTTTTGTTGCTCACGACAAGCCTCTTTGATCCCCCCACCCCCACACACAGAATTTAGGTCAATGGGGTGGCCCTTGGAAAGCCCGTTGAGGATGGGGGCTGGTCACCACGAAAGCCAACCACGGGGCCAACCACGTGACTACAGGGTGGGAACTTCCAGCCTTACCTCTGACCTCCAGGGAGGGGAGGGGAGAGGAGAGGGCTGGAGGAGGGGCGTATCACCCACCGCAGTGATTTAATGGAGCACGTCCAAATAGTGGAAACTTCATAGAAACCCTAGACAACAGGGTTTGGAGAGTTTGTGGGTTGATGTGCAAGAATGCATCCATGTGCCGGGAGGGTGGCGCACCCCAAATTCCAAGGTCCTTCAGACCTCACCCTATGCACCTCTTCATCTGTGTCCTTTAAAATATCCTTTGTAGGGGCACCTGGGTGGCGCAGTCGGTTAAGCGTCTGACTTCAGCCAGGTCACGATCTCGCGATCCTTGAGTTCGAGCCCCGCGTCAGGCTCTGGGCTGATGGCTCAGAGCCTGGAGCCTGTTTCCGATTCTGTGTCTTCCTCTCTCTCTGCCCCTCCCCTGTTCATGCTCTGTCTCTCTCTGTCCCAAAAATAAATAAACGTTGAAAAAAAAATTTTTTAAATATCCTTTGTAATAAACACAGATCTCAGTGTTTCCTGAGTTCCGTGAGCTGTTCTAGCGCATTACTGAACCCAGAGAAGGGGTCTTGGGAACTCCTGATTTATAGCTGGTTGGTCGGATGCACAGGTGAGGCCCTGGGCTGTGGGAGGGGCACCAGAAGCGGGGACACCTTGTGGGACTGAGCCCTCGGGGTCTGTGCCAACTCTGGGTGGTTAGAGCCAGACTGAAGTCACTTATACGACTCCAAGCTGGCGTCGACTGACAAGTGAAGAATTTGTTGGCATGGAAAACCCATACATCTGGTGTCAGCAGTGCCGGAATGAGTAGAAACAGGTGTTTCCCTGGAGGACCTCACCGGATTCCTGGGTCTGTCTCCCTTGTTCTGTGAACCCCTGACCAGAGCCCTGAGACCTGGTCCCAGCAGCTAGCAGCCCCTGATAGGGACCCAAAGCGCTGCTGTAAAGAAACGTGGAGAACCAATCCGCGGTCTGACTCCCAGCGCTGACCTCCCTCAGCCCATCCTGTGGGCAGGCCGCCTTTGACCAAGCCCAGAACTCTGACTGAAACACGCTCCTGGTGATAAGGATTAAGTAGAGGGAACCCCACCCCCGATTCCCTACTGCTTCCCAGATCCTTCTCGGTGAACGTTGACCTGCTGCTAGAGCACTGGGGGTCGGTCAGAGGTGCGAGCTTTGAGCCCGAGGTGGCTCGCACCCGCAGTGTGACTCATCGGCTCAATTCCTCTGAAGAACCTACTTTGCCTTCTGTTCCCATTACGTCTCGTCTTCACTCATCACTTGCGAATACGATCCACAGGAACTGGAACCAAGTGAGACCCAAAGGAAACGCAGACATTGGTGTAACACCAAATTCCACGCTGGTGCGGGCTGGGTTTTCTCGGAGGCTTAATTAGCACATTTCTATCTGCACCTTTTTCTTCCGCTGCAGCGAGGCTTCGTACCACGTTCGTGCTTTGAGGCCTCAGCCAACAGTCGACAGTGAACGAATTAACACTTTGGCTATTACTCAAAAATTACAGGTGTTCCAAAGGAGAAAAATGTGAAACAGAAGGAAAGTTTCTGCACACGGTTTTTGAAGGCCTACGTCAACCTTCCTAGGGCCCATGTGGTTATTATTTTGGATTCTGGTTTTGTTGATCTTCTCCTCACATGTGTTAAGTAGGCGGTTTTGTCCTTGATGACCCCTTTCTACGTCAACTGCACACCTCTGACAATCGGGCAGAGTTCTGGGCTAGGAAAGTCAGGGAGCGTTTGTGCAGATCCCTGAATCACAGCCGTCGGGGGGCGGTGGTCCAGCGCGCCGGAAGTGAGGAGTTTTCACCGCGTTCTCCAACGTCAGGTAATTACGAATTAGAAACGTCAAAGGAGCAGGTGTGAGGGTTCACGCTTACTCTCTGCAGTAGGGACGTTTAATCATCTGTGGTCCATCCCCAAACTGCAGTATCACTGGACGTGTTCACCTGGCCCCACGCGTCTGATTTCTACCCCTGGGGGGACGTTGTGACCTGGCACCCAGTTGGGACTTCCTCAGTCAATGCACGGTCGTGAGCGTGCCCTCCAGAGGTGGCGGGGGTCTGCTTTTCCACGGCCCCGGTTACGGTCGGCTCTCCGCTCCACGTTTTTAACAAGGCGACCTCTGTCACCGTGGGGTTAATCATCACTGGACTTGTGCATTCTCCGTAAATTATTCTCAGAGGGTTTTGGCATCTGCCCCAAATACTTCCATAGACAGCCCGGGGAAATGTTTAGTCCTGGCCCCTTCGAGATGCCTTGGAAGCATTTTATTCGGCTGCTGTTTTTGAGTCACACGGTATCCACCTCGGATTCTTGGGGCGCGCTCAGGACAAGCTCACTTGGGACTGGCGTCCTCGCAAACACTGGAGCTCTGCCCGACTGTCACGTCCAGGCCGCACCGTCTAGGACGTGAACATGAGGCCTGTGCTTTACATTTCAATCACTTGCCCTTCGCCTACACGTTGCTTTTCATAGTTTGGAAGTATTTTCTGGCCCTTTGGCATCTCATTCACTCAGGGTCTAAAATGTTTGCGGGGCGCCTGGGTGGCGCAGTTGGTTAAGCGTCCGACTTCAGCCAGGTCACGATCTCGCGGTCCGTGAGTTCGAGCCCTGCGTCAGGCTCTGGGCTGATGGCTCGGAGCCTGGAGCCTGTTTCCGATTCTGTGTCTCCCTCTCTCTCTGCCCCTCCCCCATTCATGCTCTCTCTCTGTCCCAAAAATAAATAAACGTTGAAAAAAAAAATTAAAAAAAAAATAAAATGTTTGCTTGCTGGGTCTCAGAGGGCACTGCCGGTCGAGAGCTGGGGTCTGGCGCCCGCTCGGCCCCCAGAGCTGGCTGGAGCCGACCGGCGTGCTGGTCTTGACCCAGCCGTCAAAGGTCGGCCTGTTGCTGACGGGAGCCGGGATGGGACATCGGAGACCAGGACGGGGAAGGCATTGTGGAGATGGACGCTGGAGAGCAGAACAGAAACGCGGAACACAGAGGGCCATCCGTCTGCCAGCGGGGGGAGCCGCTCGCCACAGGTGTGCTCGGGGACCAGATCCGACGCGGTCTACACGGCCGTGCTATTTTACCTTCGTCGGCCCATCTCCTTCCTACCTGACCGCGGCCGCATCCCCCTGGGGGTCTGAGACTCTCCCAGAAGTTCCTATAGGAGACACGGACGGTCACGAGGGACGAGCCAGACAAGCGGCCACTTTGCAAAGCCCTAGAGAGTGGGTCCGTTGCAACCTCCCATCCTGCAGAAGGTCTGGAGAGGCATTTACTCAAAACAGCCGCCTCGCAGGGCCCGCCCGACAGCCCCAGTCACGAGAGCCGCCACCACCGTCTGGTGACCACGGCCGACGGGCACACCCCGAGGCTCAGCAGGGCGCTCGACCCGACCCCACCCGGGTGCTCCCGGGCTGCAGCATGAAGGCTGGCACGGGGCCTTTCCCCAGGTTCTTGTCTCTGGCTTCCCGGGCTTGCAAACCTTTCGGGGCGACCAGTGTCGCACCTGGAGGCACCCCCGGCGCGGAGACAAGGACCCTGAGGTGCAGCGCAGGGACAGGCCTCCCGAGGCTTCCTTCAGGGAACATGCCCGACCTCCCTCTCCCCGCAGACCTGTGTGGACCAGGTCACCAGCGACACGGGCCCCAGGGGGCTTTCTCTAGTTCACCGACACTGTCCTCTGGCTGCCTCCTTCAGAGGGACCCCTGGTGCCCTTGGCACCTGGCTTGGCCTGGACTGCCTCTCCCGGAACCCCCCGCAGGCACAGGGAGATCACACAGGCCCTCCCACGTGCTGGTGCGTGCTCCAGTTTTTCCTGTGATGTTCTTTGGGCCTATTGTGCGAGCCGGCCCCCTGCCCCGTCCCCAGCACGGCCGTGGCCTCTCGCCTCTCGGATGCAACCTGGGAATCCTCCAGGGGGAGTCCGCCCCCCGGCCCCACTCCCGACAACAGCAGCTGTTTGGGGCCGCTGACCTACTGTGCACGGGGTCGTATCGCTGAGCCTATCACACCATACAGTAAATAAGTGTGTGACACGCTGCCACGTGCACACCAGCTGCCACGTGCACACCGTCACGATCGCAATGAGCACACATGTGGGGCACCTGGGGGGCTCAGTCGTTTAAGCATCTGACTCTCGATCTCAGCTCACATGGCGATCTCGTGGTTCGTGAGTTCGAGCCCTGCACGGAGCTCTGTGCTGTGAAGGCGGAGCCTGCTTGGGATTCTCTCTCTCCCTCTCTCTCTGCCCCTCCCCTGCTCACGTGCACATGCACGCACTGGCTCTCTCTAAAAATAACATTAAAAAAGAAAAAAAAAGAACACAGATTTGACTCCGAGACTCTTGAAGTCCGTGAAGTGGGGCATCTCACCGCTCACGACACGGAACACAGCGTGCTCCTGCCTCTCCCTCCCCTCCCTCCAGGACGCCCGCTCCGCCCGCCAGCATCCTGCCCTCATGGAAGGGACCGGCTTTTCAGGTTTGCTGGGGGACCGTCCCCCCAGAGGCAGCAGGGCAGAGGCAGGGGGCGCCTCCCGCTGCGGTTGAGGTTTCCGGCCTCCTGGCCCACGTGACCGGCTTTCGCGGGGGGGGGGGGGGGGGGGGCCGGGCGCCCCCCCCCCCCCCGCGCGCCCGGGGGGGGGGCGGGCCCCCCCGGGGCGTGGCAGCACCAGCACCCGCGTGTGACCAGCACCTGCTGCGGGTGTTCACGGCGTGTGTACCGAACGGCGACGGCCCCCGGTCAGTGGCAGGTGAGACTTCCATGCAGACTCTGGAGCGAGGACATTCGGGGGATCCCGGGGCAGAAACGCCAGCTTTAGACCTGGGGTAGCCGTGGGCCCTTGTGCAAATCGTATGGGGGGGAGGGGGCCTCAGCACCTCCACCTGCAAGGTGTAAGCATCTTTGCTCTTTCTTCCAGCATCTTCTATGCACGTGCCCCAGGAGGGTGTTACGGATTGAACTGTGTCCCTCCGAAATTCTTGTGTCGACGTCCTCACCCCCAGGACCTCAGAACGTGACCTTATCTGGAAGTGGGGACTCTGCAGATGTGGTTACAGATGAGGTCATACTGGGCAGGTGGGCCCTAACCCAACATGACCGGCGCCTTACGAAAAGAGGAAATTTGGACACAGACACACACAGGAGAGTGGGGGGGGGGGGGCTGGTGTCCCCCAAGGCCCCGGAGCACCAAGGATCCAGCATCTCCCTGGAAGGGGGGAGGGAGGCGGGGACAGACTCTCTTTCCCAGCTTCAGAAGGCACCCGCCCTGCCCACACCTTGTTCCTAGACCTCCGGCCTCCAGAACTGGGTGTTCTCTCCGCCCACAGAGGACAGGGGACAGCCAATGAGCATCTCAGCCTTCCCCGTGGTCGCCTTTCTCTTTTTACCCCCTCACAAGGGGACTCAGCAGGAGGGGAGACACCAGGAAGGGGGGGGGGGACGTGGAGAAAGGCTGCTCTTTCCCAGCACCAACATCAGGCCCGGCCTCCGGGGCTGGGGTCCTTGGGGCCACCTGGTGGGCGAGGGCTCTTCAACAGACTAGGAATCGAGAGACAGAGGTTCTCGCTGATGTGAAGGTGACGTGGTCATGATACAAATCTGTGTGAGAACGGGCTTTGGGGTGAGGGCTCTGAGCTCCCTGAACGGCACGGGGGCTACTTTGGGGCCAAGAATAAGGCTCACAGCAAACAGAAAGGAGGGGAGGACCCCGCCTTCCAACCCAGCTGCCCTGCAGATCAAGATGAATCTACCCAGCGTGGTCTCTCTCCTTACGGCTAAAGATCTGGGGGCAATTGGCTTCAGTTGCCTCCTTTAAAAACAGAACCAGCCTACGACCCAGCAACCGCACTACTAGGTTTTACCCAAAGGATACAAAAATTCGGACGCAAAGGGCCACACGTGCCCCAATGTTCATAGCGCCATCGACAACAGCCAAAGTACGGGAAGAGCCCACGTTTCTATCGACTGATGAACGGATAAAGAGGATGTGGTTTACGCATACAATGGAATATTACTCAGTCACCGAAAAGAATGAAATCTTGTCATTTGCAGTGATGTGGATGGAACTAGAGTGTATTTTGCTGAGTGAAATAAGTCAGTCAGAGAAAGGGAAATAGCATATGATTCCACTCGTGGAATCTAGGAAACAAAACGATGAACATGGGGGAAGAGAAGGAAAAATAAAATAATATAAAAAAGGGAGGCAAAGCATAAGAGACTCTTAACAACAGAGAACAGACTGAGGGTTGATGGAGGGAGGTGGGTGGGGGATGGGCTAGATGGGGGATGGGCGTCCAGGAGGGCACTTGCTGGGATGCGCACTGGGTGTTGTATGTGAGTGATAAACCGCTAAGCTCCACCCCCGAAACCAATACCACAGAAACTAACTAGAATTTAAATAAAAATTTGGAAGAGAAACAAAGATTCAGCTGCCTTCCTTGGGAAAGCTATGTAACCAACGACCCCGACTACAGTTTCTTCACGTTCAGTGTGGACGTCGCATGTTGTGAACACTCCCAAGGGAAGGATGATGGCTCCTGGAAAGCTGTGTGATGATCCCCTTTAGAGATGATTTGGAGGGCAGTCTTTGGCCACAGACGGCTGGCTTCCATGCCTCCGTGGGCTCCAATGGGCCAGTATCTTCTAACGGATGATTATTTATACACTAAACACGTCCATCTTTCTCGCTCGTCAATTATTTAAACTAAATAATAAAATAGGGGTGCCTGGGTGGCTCAGTCGGTGAAGCGTCCAACTTCAGCTTAGGTCACGATCTCACAGTTCATGAGTTTGAGCCCCACGTCGGGCTCTGGGCTGACAGCTCGGAGCCTGGAGCCTGTTTCGGATTCCGTGTCTCCCTCTGTCTCTGCCCCTCCCCTGTCCATGCTCTGTCTCTCTCTGTCTCAAAAATAAATAAAACATTAAAAAAAAATTTTAAACTAATGATAAAGTAATATTTGGGGTTAGAGAACTATGATTTTTGTATAATTACATGCTAAGACAAAAAATAGACTATTTCGAAAATTATATGCCTCTTCCAGAACAAAGGGAGAACACAGCCCCTCCCCGTGTCGCATTCACCTGGGTCACTGTGACAAATGCTCTCTGGCAAATGCAATGGTATCCGAAAGGAGACTGGCTTCCAGACAGAATTCTCCAGCGTCTACAGGAGACGGGTCGGAATCACATTTTCGCGTGTGTCTCAGCGAGCGGACGTGCCCCGCGTTTTTGTCTCTCTGTTTTGAGCCTGGTCTCCTGCGGGAGAGGTCGGGCAGGCTAAGACTCACAGCCAGGCTCCCTCGGGCGTGTCCGAGAGGGCAGCTGTGCGGGAGAGGAGGTGCGACCCCGGCCCCCTTAGGAAGTGTGTGATTTCCGCACGTGCCCCGTGCACCAGACAGCGACGAGGCGGAGGCTGGACAGATCCGTGCGGCACAGACTTGGTCCTGAAAGAAGAGTTCCAGCCATCAGCACAATTACTGTTGGAGCACTGTGTGGAGAGTCCTCTGGGGGCAACTGGGTCGGGCCCCCTCTTCTCCGTGACTGGGGAAGCCCTGTTCTCTTTCTGGTTCAAATTCAGGATGAGGTAAGTTACCTGAATGCTGTCCTGTCGTGGAAGGCAGACATTCGATCTTCCTTTTTTTTGCAACGATCTCAGGAAAATGTTTAACTGTATCTTTTGAACGCATCCCATAAAATGACATTTTTTTTTTTTTTTGCCAGAGCTAGGCTACCGGTCCTTGTGCATCGGACAACCTTGCTCTGCCCTGTCCCACAACCAGGCGGCAGAGAAAGAGGGTCCGATCGGGGGGAAGCAACATGGCCAAGAGGTCCCGACACAGGCTCCGCCACGGGTCTCTGTGCGCCGCCAATCTCTGCCTTCTCACAGATCTGTCAGACACGTTACAGTGTGTGCTGTGGGTCAGGCACTGCCCTGGCCCTTCCAGTCCGTCCGACCACACTGGAGATAGTTACTGCCGTCACGCTCTGTTCACAGAGAGGGAAGCGGTCCGGAGAGGATGCGGTCCTGGCCCTCTGCCCCTGTGCCTGGTGCTGCCACCCGGGGCTCCTCAGGATCCCCCCTTCTCTAGGCTCACCCCTGCCATTCTCCACGTTCCAGCAAGCCTGGATTACATACTGTAGAGTCCCTCTCCTTCCTAACCAATGGGTCCCTAAGATCTGCCCGAGAGGAATGAGAAATGGGGGCGGGGGGGGCAGGCCAGGCACAGGGCCTCCCTCAAGTCCGCTCACCCTTTCCTGAATACCTCCTCGGTTGACCTTGCGGCTGGCAAATAAGACAACCATTCCCAGTCCCCCATTCCTCGTATCCCGATACTTGTCTTCCTACCTTCCTTTTAGCTAGAAGTGCCATGTGACGGTTTCTCGTCCACAAGAAGCACAGGGAAGTCCCAAGGTTTGGGGAAAGCTTTGCCTTCCCGATAAAAGGGACGGAGGCAGCTCGTTTCATCCATTTCCTCCCTTCAACTGAATGTGACGCCTGGGGCTGTGGCAGCCACTTTGCGACCACAAGGCACCACTCACGAGGATGGAAAAACAATGCACTAGGGACAGTAAACCTAGAAGACGGGTAGATCTGGGCTTTCGCTAACCAGCTGCCGAGCCAATGCTTACAACCCCCTACTGCCACGTGAGTCGCTACTTCGAGAAAAAGAAACGGCACTGTGAAAAACGACATTGTCGAGTTCAACAACTGTAAGTGACTCAGGCGTTCTGTGAATACCCTCCTTACTGCTGTGAGGATTTCAATGAGATAATGATTCTCTTAGGGCAGTGCCCCATGCACACCACCGTCCTCCCCGGGAGGGCCGAGGCCCCAGAAGAGGAGTGAGCTGGGCAGAGGAGTGCTTGAGCTGCCCCCAGCCTGCCTCCGGGCTGTGCGGAGAGGCTGTGCCCACGCCGGGCAGGGTAGAGCACTCGGGAAGGAGACACAGAATCAAAGTAGAGGTGCGCCCAGGTGTCGGGACCAGGCATCTGAAGACGGACAGAACAACACGGGGGCTCTGACCGGGTGGGCTCGGGGGGCCCAGAAATGAGTGGAAATGACCAGCCAGATGTTTATGTGCACCCCAGACTCTGAGGCAGGTGCGTTCTGCGGGGTAAGACGGGCCAGGCTGCAGCGCAGGTTGGCTTTGGACGGGGAGGGATTCCTTCTGCGTCACGCGCACACGGACGGAGACGTTCAGGGGAGGTAATCAATTGATTCATGATCAGGGAAGTCAGATCAGAAACAGGCAAACGGTCACGATCTTTGTGCGATGCTCAGGGATGAACTGGAGGGAGTGAACACACCGAACGGAGGGAGGCATTTACTGTTTGCTTCTAGGTCTTAAAACACCTCTCGCGATTACCAGGTGCTGCCTACCTCCTCCCCTGAGGCCACGGGGACGGATGTGAGCGTCTGCTCTCTCGCGGAGGCACCCGGGCCAGGCCACACGGGGTTTGGCAAAATTGCAACGACACAGCAGTTCCGGGACGAAGGGTCAGACGCAGGCCCTCGACTCCCCATCTGCGTTCCTGGGGCTGTGTTCTCCCTCTGCCCCCGTGGCCCTCACCCGCAGGGCAGGGTGGCTCCACGGTGACGTGAGGGCCTCGTCTGCGGCAGCCCCGTGCCGTGTAGGGGAGACCGCCAAGGCGGAGAGAGAGGCAAGCCTTTCCCGCCCTCCCGAGCCTGCCTGTGCAGGCACACGCGGCCGGGGAGCGGGCAAGCCCGGTTCCTAATGGAAGGGCCTGGTGCAGGCGTCGCTGCATGGCTCAGAATCGAGGGCCCCGGCCTTGCCTCGGTCAGAGCCAGGACAAGGAGGGGTCCTGACGATTCTTGGCCAGAGTCTTTAGGTCCCGTCTGGGACTTCACTGGGGTGCCCGAAACAAGGTGGAGGAGATTCTGTTTAGCCCTGGAGGATTCCTCCGGATCACGAGCTGGACGCACAGACACCACGACAGCCCCTGACTGTCACCACAGTGTAAAACCCACCGTGGAGGCCGGGGTGCGCCCCATCCTGGACCTCAAGGCTCCCTGCCCTGCCCGCTGGCACCTGGTGGCTCAGTGATCAGAGCCGCTCTCCAGGGAGGGCCTCGGCCTTGCCTCCAGGGAAGTGCCTGTGGCCCAGTGAGCAGGCCCTGCCTTTAGGGTCCGGCCTCTGGGCCCCTATTTGGTGCAGCGCCTAAGAGGTGCACAGTTATCACGCTGGCTGGTTTGAATCAAAGTCATTCGACCACAGCCATTTAACAGACACCATCCCGGGGCTTGTGCAAGGTGGGTGTTCGGAGCCGGGGCTCACGTGGGTCTCCCCACACCCCCTTGCAGAGACCGCCTCTGCTGTAAAATGGGTACAGGCTCCACCATGGGATGCCTTTAGACTCTGTAGCAACTCATCTCTGCAACTAGATAGATGCTGGGCATCTCTCTAGCCGGGTTTACAGAACCAGGGTCTCACCGGGGGGCTGTCCCCAGGGTCAAGGCTAGAGACGGCTGTACTTGCTATGGCAGGGGGAGGGAGGCATCGAGGGAGGGGCCGGGGATGCTGAACATCCTGCAGTGCAAGATGGTCCTCCACGAGAGAGAATTACCCAGTTGAGAGGTCACTGGTGCCATCGCGGGGACACCTGGTGACAGCATGCCCCATTTAAACGGCTGCCCTGTAGGTCTGGGACGACGTGCTGTAATTTACTTGACGGTGTCCTTACTGTTGGACATATGCCTTATTTCTAGGTCGTTGTTAAACAAGCCTTTTTTATACATGCAACTTACAGGCTGGATAGACTTCCAGAAGTAACATCTCCTGGTAGAGGAACGTACACGGTTTAGAATGTTGGTGGGTTTTGCCGAGTGTTAATACGTTGCTCCATCAGCTCTCTGGACAGCAGAGCCTGGCGCTATGCGGGCACCAGGACGGGGCCTGCTCGTGTCCTTGCTCTCCAGCTCCCCCCGTAGTGGGCACCGTGCCGGGCACCTCCTCCCGCCCGACGGCCCCACCGCACTGCTGACCACTGACCACGCGTCACTACGCTCAGCACGCACGCAGGTGCCCGTGACAACGCGGGCAAAGAGGATTCGGCAGCTGTGTTACTCGCGGGAGTCCTAGGCAACCCGTGCGTCTGCAGGAGAAGTCCACCGAGAGGCAGCCGGGGGAAACCTTTCGCGGAGAGTGATTCTGAAAGTGGATTAGTGCTTGGCTAACATTCACGTAAATCTCGATTTTCACACACGTTAGGATGTATTAACTTAAGGGGGACTGAACAAGAGGCAGCTTTCAGCCGTCCTCTCCTAGGTTTGCGGGGTTCTAAACGTAAAACGAGTAGAAACAAGTTCCACCCTTTTGTGCAAAAACAGTGCCTTTTGGGAAATAGCTAATAACCCTTGGCCAGAGACTGTGTCTTCGAAGTCCTTGTAGCTTGGATGCGAGAGGGCATTTGCACACCTGATTCAGGCCCCTTGCTCTCAGTGAACCTGGTAAAACGTGCAGGCAGGCAGTAGAGGTGGGCGGGCGGGTGGCCCCTGCCGTCCCGGGGCGCATGCGGGCTCTTACCCAGACGGTTGCACGGGTTCCGTTTGAAGAGGGCTCTCAGCAGGCTCTGGGCTTCGGTGCTGAGGAACTGTGGCATGCCCAGCTTGGCTCTGAAAATGGAGTTGTAGTTTAGGATGAGAAGGACGGCCAGAGTTTTCTCCAGCACTTTGCGAGCCTGCTCAGTCAGCATGAACAGATCAAACCGACGTGACCCAGAGCAGCAGCACCCAAACTTTCTGGCCTTAGGGCCCTTCTGCGCCCTAGAAGTCACGGCGGGCATCAAAGAACTTCTGTTTACGTGGGTTCGAGGAGAGAAATCTTTACCATAGCGATTGAATAATTCGCTTCAAAACTAATGCAACCATTAAAAAGAAACACTAAGAATCCCATTAACATAAGTAACGTTTTAAATGATGTTTTACTACGTTACTACGCTACGAACCACGTTTTCCAAAATAACAAAAAAAGGTTTGGCTAGAAGAGTGATATTGTTTACAGTTCGGGACTCTCTTCTGGGTGAGAGGAGAGAAAGGCAGATATGCTTATCTACCTCTGTGTTCGATCTGTTGCAGTACAGGAAGAAAATCTGGGACTTCACGGAGCTAGCACAAACAATCCTAAACTTTGGATGGAACCACAAAAGACCTCACATAGCCAAAGCAATCCTGAAAAAGAAAACCAATGCTGGAGGCGTCACAATTCCAGACTTCAAGTTAATTACAAAGCTGTACTAATCAAGACAGTATGGGACTGGCACAAACACACACAGATCAATGGAACAGAGAACCCAGAAATAAACCCAGAAATATATAGTCAACTAATCTTCAATAAAGCAGAAAAGAATATCCAATGGGAAACAGACGGTCTCTTCAGCAAGCGGTGCTGGGAAAACTGGGCAGCGACATGTAGAACAACAGACCTGGACCACTTTCGTAACCACACACACAAATAAACTCAAAATAGATGAGAGACCTAAATGTGAGACCCGAAACCATAAAAGTCCTAGAGAACACAGGCAGCAACACCTCTGACGTCAGCCCTACCAACATTTTTCCAGGTATGTCTCCGGAGACAAGGGAAATAAAAGCAAAAATGAACTATTGGAGACACATCAAAATAAACAGCTTCTGCAGAGCGAAGGAAACGATCAACAAAACTAAAAAAAAAAAAAAAAAACCGACGGAATGGGAGAAGATATTTGCAGATGACATATCGGATAAAGGGTTAGTATCCAACATACATAAAGAACGGACACAACTCCTCATCCCAAAACCAAATAATCCAACTAAAAAAATGGGCAGAAGACATGAATAGAATTTTTCCAAAGAAGACCTTCAGATAGCCAACAGATTTGTGAAAAGATGCCCCACATCACACATCATCAGGGAAATACAGATCAAAACTACAATGAGATATCACCTCACGCCTGTCAGAGTGGCTAACATCAACAACTCAGGCAGCAACAGAGGTTGGCAAGGATGCGGAGAAAGAGGAACCCTCCGGCACTGTTGGTGGGAATGCAGACTGGTGCAGCCGCTCTGGAAAACGGTGTGCAGGTTCCTCAAAAAGTTAATGTACACTTATCAACCTACTGTGATGAAAAACATAAAATGAAAATAAAATAAAACCCAGTAATCTAATTGACCCAAATGACTGCAAAAAAAGAGAAAACATCCAGGAAAGGAGGAGCCTGTGAGCCCCCAGGAGGCTCTCGGTCCCCGGGGTCCCCAGATTGTGTTCTGGGAGCCATGGGACCACAGCTTGGTGTTGACTTTCAGAAATGCTCAGCCACTCCCAAGCGACGAGTCCACACACAGGATTAGCCGGAGGGGATTATTCTCGGTTTAGAGAAAGTACAGCACGTGTTCCCCCTTAAAATTAAAAGTCACAGAGGTAAACGGTGCAAAAATAGCAGACCGCAGCCATAGATCCGTCGCCCACAACAGAGGAAGACACTGATCAAATCCTCTCTGTGAGCTTTCCTCCACTCCTTTCTCTCCTCCCACTTATACAATGGCGCAACCTACAAAAACTTAAGCTTTTTAGGCGCCTCTTGCTTTTATAAAAGTGTCGTGTCCACCTGCAGGGTTTGCGAGAGCGGGTCACGAGGACCAGCAGCTTTACGGCTTCTCTACGCCCTCGCACAGCAGAGGGACGCTAATTTGGAGCGAGGGGTACCTGTTTCCAGCCGCTTCTCTACCCCCATCCACGCTCCTGTCTTCTCCTCCTGGAGCTTTCCCTTCTGACATCGCGCTTACACAGAGCCTGCTCATGTTTAAGGTGTCATCGCAGGACCGGCACTGGGTTTACACGTCTTTCCGGGATGCTAAGAGCAACATCCACTTGCACGGTAATTGATTCTTTGGGAGAACTGAACAGAAAATTGTGCGTGTGTCCAGTCACGTGGGCAACGTGATTCCTCGCCAACGTGAGGCAGGAGAGCTCAGGGACCTGAACGAATGGGGTCAAGAGGGAGAGAAAGAAAGGAACCCCCACTCTTGTGCTCTCTGGAGCCCCTAAGTCCTCTGCCCTTCCGAATCTGTACTTTGTTTCTGAAGGTCCCTGATCACCACACTCCCTGCCGCTGACACCACACGCGATTTTGCTGATGGAAAACGTTATCTGCGCTTCACCAGGGTCACTGGGGGATCCCCGTCAGCGTCTCCCCTGCAGCGAAAACGCCAAGAATGCATATCACGGTTGTTGCTGATGCCTACTTAACAACCCGGGCTTCCAAGACCGAAGCTCTTGCTTTGGAAGGTGCTGGGCATACTGGATAGATTCCCCAAGGGTGGGTGTTTCCTACTCACTTGAGGATGAGGGCCATGGTCTCCTTCCTGTCCTTCCCCTGGAACGGCAGCGATCCCGTGAGCATCTCAAACTGCAGACGAACACAGAACAAGGAGGGTGAGTGTTCAGAGCGACTGGATTTACTAGCAGAGACCCCCAGGTGGGCAAAATGCAGCCAAAGTTCACGTGTCCTTTCAAAATCCCAATCAACCCGGCGGAGGCCCTGGCCGACACGCTAGGTGCACATCAGCGAGCAGAGCGGCCTCACGGCGCTCGAAGTTGGGCGGGGAGGCGCACAAGCCGGCAACCCAGGACGTACCCCGGCCGTGGTAGGCGAGGCCGGCCGAGCGCCGTGGAGACGAGACACGCTGGGGAAGGGGATGGCAAGGGGATGGAGGCTGGGCCGTCCCCCTTCCGTGGGGCCGGTGGAGGACCCCGTTCCCGTCCTTCTCTGGCGTGTGCTGTGGAGGCGGCCGGGGCAGAGTGACTTTGGTCCGTTAAGAACGTCCAGTGAGAACAGTATTGGCGCCAGGAATGTCTCCAACAGGGCCACGCTGGAAATAACTAGCGGACCTCTGCCGGGACGGCCTCTGGGACGGAGACAGCATTGAGGGCCCGCCTTTCCCGAGCACGGAAAAGCCCGGACTGCACGGGCTCTGGAAGGGGTGGCCTGGACCCGCGGGGTACGACCTGGACGAGGTGCGCACCTGCCCCCTCCTGAGAAAGAACAAACCTGTCCTTGAAAATGGGACGCTGAATCTGACAGAGGCTACAGTACCGGTCCCAGTCCGCGTCTTCACGTCCTTGTCAACTACACTTGAGCCTTGAACACAGGTGTGCACACGGGTGTGAACAACATGGGTGTGGGTGACACGGGTGTGAACACAGGTGTGAACAATACCGGCATGAACACCACAGGTGTGGACAACACGGCTGTGAATGACACGGGTGTGAACGCCACGGGTGAGAACGCCACCGCTGGGAACGACACAGCTGTGACTCCTGGGTATGAGCGACACAGTTGTGAACAATATGGGTGTGAACACCACGGGTGTGAACGACACGGGTGTGAACGAGACGGGTGTGAAATAATCCACTTCCATGCGGGTCATGTTTTGGTAAATACAGTACTACATACACCACAGGCGTGTTTTCTCTTATGATTTTCTCTTAACAACATTTCTTCACCTTACTTTACGGTGAGGATACAGTACGTAATACATATAATGCACGAAATATGTGTTAATCTACCGCTTATGTTATTATGAGACTTCTGGTCAACATTAAGCTATCTCATTAGTTAATTTTGAGGGGAGTCGAGGTTGTATGTGGATTTTCAACTACCTTCAGAGGTCAGTGCCCCTTAGCCCTGTGTGGTTCAAGGGTAAACTGTATAAGGAAACAGCCTCGGTGCGGGTGTTGGTATGATCTTACTAAACTTGCCTTACTTTTGATTCCGACTGCATGTCTCTGTTCCTTTAAAATTTATCCCGCGGTATCTCTCCTCCGCATTAGGAACAACTCAAGAACGACATCGGAGTAGAAAGACCGAAATAATCACCCACAGTCCCATTATCCGGGGATAGCCACAATTAATATTTGTTATTTCCATCTACTACTTTCTTGAAGCTATGTTTTTTTAAAACACAGATAAAGTTTTATATACCAACCTTTCCTGGAACAATATAAAGGCTTCCAATGCTTATTGGAAAATCTTCATAACATCGCTTTATATGTGGATATGCCAAAACACGTTTATTTGTTGTTGGACGCTTAGACCGTTTCCAATTTCCTGCTATTAAAAGTAATGCCGAAATGTACCTAAAAGCTTTCTTACCCCATGGAGTTACCCTTATGACAGCCTGCCGGGAGTGAAATTAACCAACCGAAAGAAATGAGTGTAGTTAAGGCCTTATTAATACTCTTGGTTTGCTTTTTGAAGGTAAAATCTGAAAAGAAATGTTAAGAGTTCCTTCCTGTTGAGATGTGTGAAGCATTCCTCTGTGCTAACACCTGCTGTCCCTCCCGTGTGCGCTCATTCGGTGAAAACACACAGAACAGACTGCAGGCAATCAATCTACGAGCCATAAAAACGGAGAGTCAGAGAGTCCAGAAGATGATCCAAAAATAGACAAATATAATTAAATGGAAGGGTAGAATGCTCTGGCCGATGAGCCACTCACCTGACAAAACTAGATGAAAGTTTCTACGTTGATCGTAGAAATCAAAGTATCTCTTAAAATAGAATCCTGTTAGCAAAGAAAACCCCCTTCCTATTTTGCTTCTACTCTTCCTTCTCTCTCCTTTGTTCCTTCAGGAATGAAATTCCATGGCAAGGAAAAGCCTTTGAGAACTCATTGCTACAAAATCGGGGCCCATCCCGAACATCTGTGCCTCATGTAACCGTTTATTGTGGGTCAACCAGCAACTTGCAGCATTCGCCTGGTGATTCCTTCTTCGCTTTGACTATGACCCCGGGGGATCCACAGCCTTTGTGTTTCTCTCCCTCCTTCCCCTGTTCTTCCCCTTGCAACACAGCGGGAGGTCACGCACTATTCATGAGCATCTAACACAGCGGCAAACGTGGGTGTCCACTAAATGCTTCTTGGTGATGAAGACAATGCTGGTGGTGGTGATCGTGAAGAACCCCACACGAGTCTATTTCCACCGCTTCCAGCCCCCTTACAGGTTCCCTCTCTGTCACACGTGGAGAAAGGAGATCATTTCAGTTTTCAGTATTACTGTTCTCAACAAAGCCGCTCAGCACTTTCTCCGTATTTAAGGATCTCATGAAATCAGGGCCTTACTGATGTGCTTTCCTGGGACATTATACACAGTCAGAGTTTTGCTCTGGTGTTCACCAATACCGAGACCGACCAAGGTTTCCAGGGCAAACTGATACAAGCCATCATCGGCCTTGGGGTCCCACACACCAGGACACGTGCTGGCGGTTCCCCAAGAGGTCCATTCACAGGTCGGGACCAAGGCAGCCTGTGGAAATGTACAGAAGGATAAATATTTTGACGTTTCTACAGCAGTGGTTCTCAATGGGGGAGGCTGTTCCCGTGGGGGGGGGGGGAATCTCCCAATGTCTGGGGACAGGTTGATGGTCAAGCTGGGGAGGTTGGGGGTGTAGGTGCCCGTGACGTCCACTGAGTAGCAAGGAATGCTGCTTAACATCCTACAATGCATAGAACAGCCTTCACCCAAAGAACTGTCCAGCCCCAAACCTCAACAGTGCTGGGGTAGAAAGCCCTGTCTGAAGGGACATCTGACGAGCCTCAAGAGAGTGGCCAGCCCTGGGGCACAGACACAACACCACAGAAGGCACCCAAACGATGCCGGGAGCGGCGGAACGAGAAGGTTCTCCATAAGGGACACACTTCATAGCAGGGAGCCTGCAATTCAAGTTCGTTTGGCTGATCAACATTCTTAAAAAAGAAATCAAGGGCAAGTTACATCTTAATGTGAAAACGGACAAGGACAAATCCTACGAGGAAATGGGATGTTTGGGATGGTGCCGTACCCGGGGTGGGGCAGGGCTGGCCTGGGCTCAGCAGGTGTGGTTTTTGTTTTAATTTTTTTTTAACGTTTATTCATTTTTTGATAGAGAGAGACAGAGCGAGAGTGGGGGAGGGGCAGAGACAGGAGACACAGAATCTGAAGCAGGCTCCAGGCTCCGAGCAGTCAGCACAGAGCCCGACGCGGGGCTCGAACCCACGGACCGTGAGATCGTGACCTGAGCTGAAGTCGGATGCTTAACCGACTGAGCCACCCACGTGCCCCTCAGCAGGGGTGTATAAGTTTGTGTGCACGTGTGTCGGAGGGCGCAGAGCACAGACTAGTCCACAACCCTCAGCACCCACTGTGCATCACCCCTGCTCTGAGCGCTTGAAGGTCTACATGACCTGGTCCTTTGAGGGCAGAGGTGCAGGCGTTCATTTCCTTTCCTAGGGCAGCTCCTGAGCCCGAGCCAGCTGTATGTGCCAAGCAATTTACACAGACACCTGCGTGTGAACATCCACGCACGCTCAGTGTGAGTGGCTAAGAAATGAGAGAAAAATCTAAGGGCCTCTCCCTTACGACCTCGGAGCATTCCGACGTCTACAAAGCACCCACAAAGCACAATCCCAACGTCCTCCTGAAAACGGAGTTCCAGGCTAGTGTGGAGATGTTAGCGATTTACTGTTGCCATGGAGACCACCACTACTGCTCGAGTTCTTTTCCAGCCTCGAGGACCTAACTTCAGACAATCTTGTTCGAGGACAAGGGCCTCCGCCATCCATGCAGGCATCTTCGTCCGAGTCTGGAGGGCACTTGTGGCCATCAGACGGTCTGGGGGTAGCCCCTCAGTGAGGACGTGCGGGGGACGGGAGGCGACCCCTGCAGTGTGCAGACCGTTCCTGGCGGTGCTCCCTTGGTGGTCCTACGTCCTACCTGCCCTTTAACGAAGCTGGTGGAGGGCACCGGATACACACGGCATGCCCTAAACCAATCTCCTCCCAAGTCCGAGCTCAGACGCGACACCAATGCCACCCTAGACCCATCTCTCTTTGCCAGTGGGAATTTGGAAGTCGCTCCTGGTGCTGCCCAAAGGAAAACAGGCATCGTCACATCTGGCTGCAAGCTGGTTAGCGCTGGGGGCTAAAGGGATCGGTGGGCAGGTCTACACGAGAATGTGGTTTTTAGAACAATTATATGATCTTAATCACTCAAGCTCTTTGAGCCTTTGTTTCCCCTTCTATAAACAGAAAGAACGAGATCTTTCCCACATAACTTAATGATTTTTTGGTTCAGATGGGATGCGAAGGAAGGAAGGCGCCTTGTAAACTCAGTGCCATGAGACCCTGTTATCACGGTGACGCCCCCTCCAGCTTCCTGCCGCCGAGCACAACCGTTCTGGACCCGTTCGCTTCCCCGGCTGTTACGAGACCCTGACTGTGGAGTCTTTTCAACCCAAATGACCGGATGATCCCACCAACTCAGTGAGAAATGCCCGGAGCCAAGCGCTCCCAGTTCCTGCTGTGTCAATGACGCCAGATGCTGCTGGAACCAGGTCTCCTTGGGAAAAGCAAAGGACCGACGTCCGTGCGATATTCTCCAAACTCCAGAGGTCTCCTAGAGCTTTGGGACGAGGAAGGGCAGGGGACCCCGGGAGGAGGTTGAGGGCTGTGAGAGCCCACAGCCGTGTCACCCCCACGGGTCACGGAGCTCCCCGAGCGTGGGCGTTGCTCTCCGTGATGGGGTCCAACGGGGCGGTGCCCAAGTGCCTGTGTTGGGAGACGCTCCCAGTGGGTATTCGCAACATGACGGATTTATAGCGGCCACGTGTCAAAGTGCCAAGAGGACCCGGACAGGGTGCCCGGAACCCTGGGCGTCGGACACAGAGGTGAGGCATGTGGTGTGGTGGCCTGGACGCACAGAAGCTGGGCTTGGGACGCACAGGCTGTGCCTCATGCCAGCTGAGAAGTCTGGTGTGCGCTGAGGGCACGGGAGCACGGAGGGCCCCCAGCGTAGTGCTGTCGGGGAGGACGGCAGAGTGACGGGGCACCAAGAAGGGAGAGGAAGGACCATCTGGGGACAGGACGCCCCAGGCTGGGCGGCGTCTGTGTCTGTGCTGTGTGAACACACGAGCTAAAGAAAAGTCAAGTTTCTAGACGCAGATGTAAAAATGTCCAACTCCATGTATATCTTGGCTCACGTTAAGTTTTGCGACTAAGTAGAAGGGTTTTGTGCGTGACAAATGTCTTTAATACGAAGATCACCGCATCCCTTAAAACCCTCACGCTCAGCCTGTACGGCTGTTAAGTACAAGGAAGCTTTGACTCTTAGTACCTGTGGGTCCTTCCGTGAACCCAGTTCTGTTTCCTGATGGTGGAATTTGGGATGGGCAGAGAGGGAGGCGGCCAGGAGAGGCAGGGGCAGGAATCTGGTGGCCTCCTCCACGGCCCCGGGTCGCACAGCCACACTGCCCTTATACATCCCAAACACTGTTTTCCCTGGTCATTGGCGGGCCTCTGGGCCAACCTGGGGACCGGCCACAAGGGACAGCGACGCGGACGGGGAGGACCCTTACCATGAGCACACCGAAGGACCACCAGTCGGCGCTCTGCGTGTGTCCCCGCCGGTTCACCACCTCGGGCGCCATGTACTCTATGGTCCCGCAGAAGGAGTAAGCTCTCTTATCGTGGTCGATGGCCTCCTTACTCAGCCCGAAATCTAAAAGAGGGACAGCACAGGGCACTGCTTCAGTCTGGGCGGCAGTCAGGACCGCGTCTGTGCGGGCTCACGTGTCACCCCTCCTGCCCGCTCTGTCCCAGCACAGAACCCTCCTTGGATGCAAGCGTCATCGTGCCCCCACACGGTAAGTCACAGAGTCTTTCAAGAATCTACAAAGCCAGGAGTGCCTGCTAAAAGGACGGAGGGATGGCACTTCTTAGGGACCGACAAGCAGGCCTAGGGGCCTGCCAGGCTGGAAGCCGGGGACAGAGAAGCACGCGGCCCCCGGTCCGCTGGGACGGACGGAGGTGGTTGGCTTGAAGGCAAGGGCCGGAAGGGATTCCAGGCACGGGCCGCTGGGGAAGGTGGTCCCCGGAGCTGAGGCACAAAGGGAAGATGGCATTTGCCGTGGGGTGGGCGGCCACCCCTCCCCCCCGACCTCCAGGAAGTCCTCATGAGGGTCTCCCTTCTGACACAGCGGGCGTGGCCACGCACTGGGTGGGCAAAGGTCGTGGGAACGCGGTTCTCAGGACGGTGGCCCTCGGTTTCCGCGTGTTTGGGAAGAAGGCCACAGTCCGTCGTCTCCGTCAGGGCCCGGTGAGGGTGGCGTGAGGTCACAGGCCGGGCAAGGGGGTCACACTACCTACGGGTGGATGTGCTTCCTCCAGCTGAATGACTTGCTCTGCACATCAGTGCCTGGGAGCGGTTGTTTGTAATTTGCGCCTGGCCCAAATGGCCAATCATGACACAGGATTAGCCCTGGGTCATGAGTAATGATGATGATGATAATAATAATAATAATAATAATAATAATAATAATAATAACAGAAGCATGATTACTTGATCAGAGAAAGCCCAAACCCTGTAACATCACAGATACATTTGACGTGGGAGCTCAAGGCTATTCGCAAACACTGCACACAAGTGTCACGTCTATATTCTAGACGTGCAGTTCCTCGTTTGGCAAAGAAAACTTCTGAAGTATTAAGAGAAGCTTAAACCTCCACCAAATGCCCCATAACTCTGATGACAGGACATTACAGGTGCCCTACAGCTGTGCCAGGCAACGGGGTCTGAAGGTCCGGTTAAACGGACAGTCAGGATCTGGTATAGAAGCTCATGAGAAATTTTAGACCTAACTTTCAACATTAACAAGCATGTAGAAATGTATAATCAATGTTTACTGCCAGGGACTAGATGCACCGTGCCCAGTACTGGCACTGGGTAAAACTCCCCTGTGGGAAAACAGGGTGTGGGGACATGTGGCAGCGAGACTGCGTGGGGGCCACGGAGAGGGGAGGGGAGGCCTCGGTGGGATAGGGTGTGGAGAAGAGGGGGCTTCAGGGAGGAAGGGGTGCCGAGATGAGGGGGCCTCGTGGAGGAAGGTGTGCAGAGAAAAGGGGGCCTCGGAGGGGAATGGGTGCGGAGAAGAGGCCTCAGGGAGGAAGGGTTGCAGAGAAGAGGGGGCCTCGGGGAGAAGGGGTGCAGAGAAGCGGGGGCCTCGGAGGGAAGGGGTGAGGAGAAGAGGGGGCCTGGTGGGGGGGGGGAAGGTATGCGGAGAAGAGGGGTCTTGGGAGGAAGGGGTGTGGAGAAGACGGCTCCAAAACAGCCCGGACTGAGAGTCTGCAGGGAACGTGCTGGAAGGTCTTCGGTCAGAAGGAGAGAGAAACGGAAGGGAACCCGGCAAGCTCGAGAATTTCCAGATGCTGTGTGGACACACACACAGCTCATCCTCATCTGTGAAAACGCCAGCCAAATCAGAGACACACAGCAGCCGATGCAGGCGAAGGGGGACTTTGGGTCCAGGCCGCTCCCCCATTTACCGGGCCAGGGGGAAGTCACCGGGACACCGCTGCCCTTTACAAACCTGTGATCTTAATGTGTCCCTCTTCGTCCAGCAGGATGCTGAAAGAGAGAGGAGAAAGCATGCCTCAGGAGCGGCCCAGCCGGGCTGGCGGGCGCGACTTTGGGTGGCAGTCAGCACACGGGCTCGCCTGCGACGCACCGACGTGGGCTTGCACAGTACGGCCTCCCCCGCCAGCAGCTTCTGCCGGGGCACGAGCGGACTCAGATCCACGGTGTTTGGGGTTAACCCGGCAAAAGCTGGGACCCGCAGGCCTGAGACCTTCTTAAGCCCACGGGAAGGGTCGGGAACCCTTCAGACTGTCCTGCGGGGAATGTGATTTTCAGGGTCCGGGATCGCCTTGGCCTGTGCAGATCCGGAGCCTCGTGCATTTTTTCTCTGGGTCAGAGGCCCCCTACTTCTTCCCGTCGCCCCTCCGTGAGCCCCACCCTGGCTCTCGTGACCACCCCAGGCTCTGGGGAGCCTGTGACACCTTGGGCCCTGGCACCGAGGAGCCCTGGGGCTCGGCAGGCTTCGCCTTGCCATAGGAGCTGGGTCCAAGCTCTTGTCACAGCGGCATCTGACATCTAGAAGCCCTGGGGTGGGGGAAGGGCACTGGCCTTTCCGCGCCCGGCTCTCCCGTGGGAGGGCACTGCTCACCGGCCGGCAGAGGGGGAGTCTGGAAGGGCGGACGCAGGCCCGCAGGCACTTGAGGAGGCCCTTCTTCCGGCTGTCAGCCCTCAGGGTCCCCGGGGCTCCTAGCTTTCCATTCTTTCTTTTGCTGTCATTAGATCCTGTTGCATCAGCTCTGGGTGGCAGGGGTACCAGCCCAGACTTAAAGAGACCAGTAACGGGAATGGACAGAAGCCACACCGTCCCACTCTAGCACGCGGATGGACCGGAGCGTGGTGGGCCAGGCACAACGCAGGAAACGCCGTGCATTCCACTTACACGGGGGTCGGGGCTGGGGGAGCCTAGAGCAGCCAGATTCACAGGCAGAAAGCAGCAGTGGGGGTGCCAGGGGCAGGAGGGTGGTGAGGGGAGTGAGTGTCTCACGGGGACAGATACTCGGTTTTGCAAGAAGGGAGTGTGGAAGGTGGGTTATGCCACGCAGCCATGTGAGTGTGCTTTGCGTCACAGGGCTGCACGCTTAAAAACGGCTGAGATGTCAGGGCGCCCGGGGACTCGGTCACTTAAGCTTCCGACTTCAACTCAGGTCCCGATCTCACGGCTCGTGAGTTCGAGCCCCGCGTCGGGCTCTGTGCGGGCGGCTTGGAGCCTGGAGCTGCTTCGGGCTCTGTGTCTCCCTCTCTCTCTGCCCCTGCCCCGCTCATGCTCTGTACCTCTCTCGCTCTCAAAAAGAAACAGTAAAAAAATTTAAAAGTGAACTTAATTAGTGAAGATGCTAATTTTATATTGTTTTTCTTACCACGATTAAAAGCTATGCCCTGAGATTAAAAAAAAGGCCGACTGTTTTAACGGAATCTGAAGGGGAATGGTGCGGCACATAATTAAGAAGACAATTTATCAGGAAAGAAGCGAGTATTTTCATCTCCGCCTTTCAGTTGTGCTTCATCTCTGCCCAGAAAGGAGCAACTTTCAAGATTCATCTCCTACTAATTCCAATTGATGACAAGATCTTTCTTCCACTCTGCTATTAAATATTACTATTTTTAACTGTAACGATCCCTTTGCCCTTTAAAAGAGAGAGAGAACCGGGGTGCACGCCTAACGGGCGCCCAGGGCTCGCAGCTTTGAGATCCGCTCCTGCTACCGCTCCCTAAGGGAGACGGCTGTAGTTCACAGGACACTGTCCCCTCTGTGGGGACACGGAAGACAGGGCCTTTTGTGATTACGGAACCATTTATTTACGTGTGCAGCCGGTGCTGTTCTACTGTGGCTACCTGCTCTAGGTGCTTAAGTCAAAGCCATACACGACCTGAACTTCCCACCGGTGTTGGGCAAATGAACTCTGCATCGTGTGCGGGCACAACGTCACCCGGGCGTGTCCCATAAACGGCCGCCACATCTGGTAAAAATGGCTTCGGAGGAGAGCTGTCTTTTCTTAGCTCGCTGTGGATCAGAGTAAAGGCTCTGGAGGAAGGGTGGGACCCCCAGCGTAAGTCGCACCCGTTGGGACACCTTCCCGGGGGCGGACAGGTGGAACCCGCGTGGGAGGCGTCCGCGAGAGGGTGGCCCAAGCCCTCTCTCCGGGGTGCACCCACCAGCGGGCGACGGCCACCGGCGGGGACAGCAAGAAAGGGGGTGCGGAGGGGCGTCCTTCGCGCGCTCGCTTACTTCTCGGGCTTCAGGTCCCTGTAGATGATCCCCAGGCCGTGCAGGTGGTCTAACGCCAAGGCCAGCTCAGCCAGGTAGAACTTGACATCCTCCTCCGTGAACATCACCTAGTGAGAAAGTAGGAAAGAGCGGGATTGTTCGGCGCGTCCTGTGGCCGGGGTGTTCTGACGGACCCGGCCCTGCGGAGCGCACGCTCAGTTACCTCCGCTCCGGAGGGGATCACAGCTCCCCCCACCGTGCTCTTCGGGCTCTTACGACGGAAAAGTGAGTTCTCTTCATACTTGTGAGGTCAGCGAAGGCGGAAGAGCACTTCCCCGCGAACTTAGCCTGTGAGCGGGGAGCCTGGTTTCCTCCTCCTCCTCGCCCCCGCAGCTCACATGGCTCTGGGGGGTGTTTCTGGGTGTATGTTCTGATGTGAGTGGTTCTGCTATGAAACGGCACAGGCGAAGCCGGATGAGGGGCTGCTGAGAACGCACCTCGGGTCTCATCCCCCCCGCCCTGCCCCGGGGTTTACGCAAACCCACTGTCTGCCCAAAGTGAGGCGAGTTCTGCCGAAGGCGACACGCACGTGGGGGAGAGTCGTGGGGGCACCCCGAGGCGGGCTAGCCGAGGCATACCCCAGGCCGGGTGCCCGGCAGACTTCAAAGCCATTATCTTGGTGACAGTTCCGTACCTCTGGTCCCGTTAAGGACCAGCGGGCGGCTTTTAAAGTCACCTTACTAGAAAGCCAGCTTGTTATCACAAGCCACTTTTTTATGTTCACCGTGAGAAACCAATGTCACAGAGACGCCAGGGCGTATTATTGCTGACTTCCTTCTCTGGATGCAGACAAGGCTCCCTGGTGAGCACAGAATTAGAATAAGGGCAGTTCAGGGAACTGGGTGGTGGATACTCCAGGCTGCCACAGGTGCAGGGCATCCATCCCACAGAAGGGACACTTCCCCACGGGGTCGGGACACACATCCCATCGTCCCAGGCAGTGACGTCTGGGGCCGTCAATCCTCATCAGCCTTCTGGCCGTTGGAACCACCCGTCGTCACCCCACGCTCAACGGCTGCCTCTTCCGGCTGGGTCTTTCTTTTCTAAACTGGCTACCATGTTCCGCGGGCTCACTTTTAGTCAAGTTCTGCCATAGCCATTGGACTCTCTTTAATCTGACTTCTTCTCTCTCTACAACCGTCACGGGTTGTCTGCGTTCTGTGCTCAGAGCACAGCCCTACTTCTCTACTTGTCCAGTTCCTAGGACACATCTCAGCATAGCCCCCGAGTACAAATGACGAGTCGTTTCTGCACAGAAATGAAACACCCCACAGACGCCCGTCCTTGAAGGAAGTCAGTGCAGTGACCAACACGGCAGGACGCTGCCCACTGGCCTCGTTCAAAGACGGAACAGAAAAAAGGCACTTTCCCGTATTGTTTCTGAGAACCTGCCGTGCCCACACTTGGAAATTTTGCCTCGATTCTGAAATAAAGGGTGTCACGGAAGACACACGCTCCCCTAGTGAGGCCATATGGGGCTTTTTGCTGACTATTGTTGCCTTTTGATCAAGAAGCCATCTTCGGAAACACGTGAGCACAAGAGGGACCAGACACCCGCTCCAGGAGGCGCTCTGCAGAGCCCGGATCGGATTCCTCCAGCCCCGGGCCTTCTACGTCTATCGCAAGGAGCCCAATGTATCACTTGTGCATGGTCTGGGGGACCCTTGATAACGGAGGGAGACAGCAGTGCAGGGGGCTCTGGGACCCCCCAGTCCTGCTCTACCGTCTACTGTCCGTGTTGGACGGCCAGGCAGGATGGAAGGGTCTCCTGGTAAAGGAGGGGGAGAAGAAGGGGGCGGGCACTCTGAGCCCACGGTTACAGCCGGGTAAACACCTGCGCTGGGTGAGAGGGCTCGGGAGGTCGGAAGCCCGGTGCTCCCGCCTCCTTCAGCAGAAGGCTGGTTCCCCCCCCCACCCCCCGGCCACAAAGCACGGAGCTCTTCACGTCAATTAGGGGCCGGGGGGGCTCTCGTGTCGCGCGGGGTGGCGTTCTGGACAACTCCTGTGTCAGGACTGTGAGGTCCAGGCTACGCCTTGGGGCCGGGAAGGGGCTGGTGGTCGTGGCGACCCCGTGTGTGCAGATCTGGCACCTCCAGGGTGGGTGGGCAGCGAGGGAGTCGCGTCTCCCTACGACGCAGAGTGAGACCCCGTGAAACAGTCCCTCCCGCCTGTTCCTACGACCCCTTGTTTGCGTCCGCTCCTCACAGGGAGGCGGACAGAGCCACGGACGGACCGACGGACATGCGCAGCCTCGCGGGGCTCCTCGGGGCTGTGCTCTCACGGCCCCTGAAGGATGACAGATGCCGCGCCGCACCCCTTGTGCCACCTGTTTAACACACACAGACACACACACGAGTGTGCACACACACACACGACCCCACAGCGAACACGCGCGCGCATGTTGACACTCCCACACGCTCTCCCCCCCCCACATACACACTCACACACTCATACCACACAGTCACGCACACACACTGTCACACGCAGCATGCACCCGCCCCTCCCGCGGGCGCACTCCGCCCTCCCGGCCCCGCGCACCTCTTTGGAGAGCCGGCTGAAGAGGTCCCCTCCTCGCAGGAAGTCCAGTATCAGGTACAGCTTCCCCTCCGTCTGAAAGGCTGTGGAAGGAGGGAGGGTCGGCATCCCGGGCCACACAAGGAACATGCCGGAGCCTTCCAGAAGCAGGGCTGGGGTCGGGCGGGGGTCGGGGCAGAGTCTGGGGGAAGGGCCGCAGGAACGAGTCTGTCTGTGTCCCTCACTTTCAGGAAGAGCCTGGAGGGTCACCTCTCTGGTCTTTTCTCCTCTCCTTCACTCCCTGCTTCCTTTTTGATCCCAGAGGGGCTGGAACCGGCCTGGAGCCAGTGTCTACAGGCCCAGCCTGCTCCCCCGACCCCCACTGCCAATGCTGGGCTCCGGGCTCACGTGGTTGCAGGAGCAAGCCTCCTCCCCTCCCCGGCTGCACCCTGCATAGCTGCAGGTCAAGGAAGTCTGTCCTCTGCTCCCTTCCTTCGCGGAGGCGTCGGTGACCCGCCGGCTCGGCCGCTGTGCGTCACGGCAATGGGGCTCACGTCCGGGGTTTGTTCACCGTGAACTATAATTTCAGGTCTTGCCCACCGGTCAGCCAGCGTGCCTCGCTCCAGAGGGGGCTGGACGTGCATGTGGGGGTCAAGGGAAACCAATCACCGCTGACCACTGACGGCCAGTTCAACGTTATTGACGACCTACCACCTGGCATCTGTGTTATGTACACAGGAGGTAAGGCTGCGGGGGTCCCGATATCCCTGAGCACTCGAAAGCCTTTTATTTTCTAGAAGTAAACGCCAGAGGCACTACAAGTGCCAGGGCTGGAGAGACAGACCTCCTCTACCTAAAGACTCGTCCGAACTGTATAAATCGGAGGCTGGGTTGGATCCTCTCTCCTAGGGCTTGACGGGCAGCAGGAGAGCAAATGTCATTTGATCAACCACAGAGCTGACACGGAAGGTGCGATTAAAATCCCGGTAAGACGCCCGGTGCTTCTTCAGAGAAACGCCCTGGAAACCAGCTGAAACGGCTGCGTGTCAGGGGCAGGGCCAGCCTCCCGAGGGCCCCTGTGGATAGAGGTAGGGGCACCTGCCGGCCAGCCCAGGTGACACGGTGTGACAGACCTGGGGTACCTGCCGGCCCAAGTGACACGGTGGGACAGAGCTAGGGGCACCTGCCAGCCCAGGTGCAGGACAGACCCAGGGGCACCCACCCAATGGCCCAGGTGATGTTGCGGGACAGACCTAGGGGCACCTGCCAGCCCAGGTGACGCTGCGGGACAGACCCAGAGGCACCTGCCGGCCAGCCGGCCCAGGTGACGCTGCGGGACAGACCCAGGGGCACCTGCCGGCCCAGGTGACATGGTGGGACAGACCTAGGGGCACCTGCCAGCCCAGGTGACGCTGAGAGACAGACCCAGGGGCACCTGCCTGCCAGCCAGAGAAGTCTCACTCACCACCGGCTTCCAGCAAGTTCGCATCCATATTCACTTGTACTAGCTCTGAAAAGATGGGCCACACACTTTCTACACGAGACTGAAGTGTTTTCTTAGCAATATCGGAAGTTAACAGTGAGGAGGAGCTAGAAGTCTCTGCCCTCCTCCCATCTTTGGACTCGGCTTATGCCTTTGCTTCCTTCTGATTTGTGTAAACGTCTGGGACCACGCCCCACACCCAGCGCCTTCGAAACCGACAAGGTAGGGGTTTCGTTTTGTTTCTTTTTCTCCTGCACGTGACGCATATTAGTTATTTGCTAGGGTCGTAAGCGTTAACGCGGTCTGGCATGATTCCAGAGTCGCCCGTTCATTTGTTACTTTTCATTCGAAGACCGCACTTCCTGCTTCCCCAGGGGAGAAACGACCGAAAGCAAACTAGGAGGACTCGGCGTGGCAGAGTAGGCACGGGGCCGCAAACATCAAAATTATTCGAATTGGGTCTCATTTCCCTTCCAGAAAATGGAAACGGTAACCTCCTTGAAAGGAAGTTTTGAGGGTCCCATGAGCTACAATCTTTAAGATGCTTGAAACCTAGCCTTCACGTAAAATACGGAAGGTGATGCCATTCTGGTTAAAGAAATTCTTGGGTCATACGGCATTTCATTCTAAAACAACACAAAAATAGATCACAGATTCTCCCCAATCTAGGCCAAGAGACTTTTTTTTTTTTTACTGTATCAGTGATGATAATTTAGTAACAAAGTCGAGCCCCCCCCCCCCACTTTTGTCTCCGATTAGAACCGGGCATCCTGCTCCCTCAGAGAGGCAGACCACGGAAGAGATCACGGGACCACAGAGAGGAGGCAGCCCCACGCCACGCAGGCCCTCGACAGGGGGGGGGGGGGGGGGTTTCTCCTTCTGTCCCAGCACGCGGTTTCATTTTCCCTGGATTTGGGGAAGGTGGCGCCAGGGCCTCTCAAAAGTAGGTTATGTTTGACTCTATTTACCATAATGAAGCTTCACAATGAAAGGGTGATTCACTTCTGCCAAAATGTCTCTTTCCATCTTCGATCGGACTCGGTCCCGAACTGCAAAACAGAAAAACAAAGGCTTTCAAGAGACAAGAACGGCGTTCTAGAGAGCACGTTACCTAACACGTTAGCAACAAACCACTTCCCGCGATGTTCTGTTACAGTTCTCAGGCATATACAGAAGTCGGAATACTAGGATAATGGTCACCCTCAACTCGTCTACCTACAGCCAACAACTGCTCGCGTTCTAGCACACTTGCCTTCCTCCTTTCTCTCTTCACACATACGCACATTTTAGCCCAAACTCCGACAATAAATCGCCGGCCCCGTGACGCTTGACCCCTAGGTGCATGTGCACCAGCACGTCCTAGGAGGAAGGACAGTCTCTTACGTTACCCCCGACACGGCCATGACCTCTAAGAAGACTAACAATCATGTCCCACTGTCACCTAATATCCAATGCATATTCCACACCCTCCGCCACGTCATTTACAGCTGTTGCTTTTTCCAATCTGGGGTCAAGGTTCACTCATTATATCCGCTTGTTACAATTCTTTATTCTATTTGCTTCTAGAACAGAACGGTCCCACACTTTTTGCCTCGTGTTCGGTGGACATTTCGGTGAGGCCAGGCCAGCTTCTCGTAGCCTCTTCCACATTGTGGGTGTGTTTGATTGTTGCTTCATTGGGGGTTCTAACTCCTTTATTCCTTGCAAACTGAGGTCGGGTCTGGACGCTTTGTAAGATTGAGGCTGAACGTTCTGGGGGGAGATCTCTGCTGGGTGATGCCACGTGTCTCCGATCACAGCGGATGATGTGTGTGTGCTGCGTTACCCTCACTACGTGATGCTAAACTTGACGATGTGATTAAGGGGGCAAGCCATCAGTGCCCCCACACGTCCCTTTGTACATAGTCAGTGAGCTGCAGGGTGATACTTGGTGTGGAGGGCTCTGTGGGCTCCCACGACTCCTTCAGCCAAGAGCGTTAGCATTTGTACGTGATTCTTGCTTGCATCATTTAGGGTCACAAAATGGCGATCTTCCCATTCCTGTTGGAACTGGAAATCAAGAGAAAGACTGCTTCTCTCTGTCCTTGAGGATAATTACACACTAGCGATTCTTAAAAAAATTAGTGCGTTTTAACCAGTTTCAGTATTATTCTTTTCTGGTGCTGACATTGTCCAAAGCGTAGCCATCTGGGAATACAGATGGAATTCGTTTTGAGGCAAAAATAAGCAAGCCGAAAGAGATCACCACTTGAGAATAAGAATAACCCCACGATTCCCACGAGCAAACCGATACACCAAGGGCGGTGACCTTGCACCACCCCCTGTGAGCAGAGGGAGGAAATTTCCTCAAATGTTCCTAAGTGTGAGGAGTACGGGTGTTGCGTTACCGGACCAGGCGTTTAATCCTTCCACAATTTGGCCTAGTGACGTGTCCTGTTAAAGGTTTATTTAAGGAGTGCGTCGCCAAGGACGGCCGTAATAAACGACGCCGAACGTGGGCAAGCACTGGCAAGGAGGCTGCAAGGACGTGAACCCTGGGCGGAAGCGGGGGGGGGGGGGCTGTACCACGGTGCGGCCTCGGTGCGAAACAAACCGTGCACTCCTCAAAGAGTTAAACACAGACCTGCTCCGCGACCCAGCCGTGCCACCCCTAGGTATACGTCCCACAGAACTGAAGCCAGGAACTCGGGTCCCAGAGCACCCACGTGCACAACGGCATGACTCACAGCGGCCAAAAGGTGGAAGCCCAAGGGTCCGCCAACGGACGGGCAGATAAATGCGACGGGGTCTATCCGCACGGCGCTCTTCCGCCTTAAAAAGTAATAAAATGCCGACACACGCGTTAGCACGGACGAACCCCGAGAACATTATCCTCAGTGGAACAAGCCAGGCCCCGAAGAACAAATACTCTATGACTCTGTTTCTACGAGGTCCCTTCAGCAGTCAAATTCCTGGAGACAGAAAGGAGCCGGGTGGCAGCTAGGGGTGGGGGAGGGGGAGGGGGACAGAGTCGCTGTTCGGGATGATGACAAAGTTCTGGTATAGACAGTGGTGACAGTTATGTAACACTGTGAATGGGGTTTTTTTTTAATGTTTATTTATTTATGAGAGACAGAGAGTGAGAGCGTGGGGAGGGGCAGAGAGAGAGAGGGAGACACAGAGCCCGACGCGGGGCTCGAACCCCCGGAACGGTGAGATCGTGACCTGAGCTGCCCGGGCGCCCCCTGTGAATGGATTTAATGCCACTTGCAAATGGTTAAATGGTCGGCATGACGTTATGCCCACCTTATCAGAATTACAGAAACAAAAAGTCCTGTGTCACTGCTGGTCCCAGGACAGCCGCCTGCCCTCTGCTCTAACGCTGGCTTCACTCTCCTCCAGGTACTCGGGCTCTCCGGAGTCCACCTTGGCTTTGGGGCCGCGACCGCGCGCTCCTTGCCCGCCTGCTGGGGAGCAGTGGCCGCTGGGCACGTGTCCTGGCTCTGTCACCGGGAGGCGGCGCTGCTCTCCACGCACTCTCCTCACAGGGACGGTAACAGAACCTGCCTCACGGGGTTTCCCGGGGACAAGGACGTAGCACGCGGGTTCCTGGCCGCACACACCGAGCTGGGCCCATTTGTGGGGTGGGCTGCACACCCCCGGGGCTTCCTCGGCCACTCCTCCTCCGTTCCACTGCTGCTGTTCCTGTCCCAATGCCAGACCCCGGTGACCGCGGTGGCTGCGGGTGACCCAGAAGGGCCGCGCGTTGGCAGAGAGGGCCGCGGGCAGGGCTGCGGGTCTCCCAGTGGTGCCTGCACAGCCCAGCCTTCTCTGTGCCCCCACGGCCCCGAGCCCCCAGCCTCAAAGCCCTGCTGGGGTCTGGCTCGTCATCGTCTGCACCCCAGTGATGCACAGCGGGTCCTCTTCTGGCTGTGCCAGAGGAGCAGGGCCTCTCTGCTGCGAGGCCCCCGGGGAGCGCATCGTCCAGCCCTGGGTTTACGGGAGAGCAGGCGAGGCTCGTTGGAGAGAAGTGGTGCCCGGAGCTGGGCCGGTGGGCACAGATTCCAGCAGAGCAGAGAACACAGACCCTGGGGAGGACAAAGGAGAAACTGAGTCGTGAGCCAGAGCCGTGAGTGCAAACTGCCACCCCGGAGACTCGAGCGGAGCACGGCGCCCCGAGTCGAAAACGGTCGCTGGGCATTTCTAGTTCATGCGGATTTTTATCGCTGGCTCTGGTTTTGTCTCCGGAGCGGAGAGCCTCAAGTTCAAGATTCCCTCTGGCTCTTTGATGGCAGTCATTGCGTGCAAACCTTTCCAGGTCGTGTTGCCAAATTTAGTCTTGTTTTTCCTGTTTATCATTTGTGCGTCACTATGTCGTGACCCAGGCTTTGGTCAGTGTAGCTTCTCTTTTCTCCATAAACAGAAAGCCGGCCACGCGCGGCACGTCTGGTGGAGGGGCTGAGGGCAGAGCCTGGGCCCCTCGTCGGGGGAGCAGATCGTGAGCCCGGGACGGGACCGGTCCTCCCGGCTCCTTGCAAACGGGACAACTGAGTGGTGGGGGCACAGTCCTCCCACCTGACCTCGAATTTCTCTCCGCCGAGCTCCGTCCTCCCGTCCAGTCCCTGTCCTGTTTGTCGGTCTTCTCTGTGCAGCACGAGGAAGGCAGAGCCGTCTCTGCCCCCAGCGAGTTAGAGTCTGGGAGCCGTGCTGTGGGGACGGCAGCGTGGGAGCCCCGGAGGGCCGGCGGGGTCTGGGGGAGCGGGAGGGACACTCCAGGGAGGGTTCCAGATGCTCGATACAAGCCCAGCATCAGCTGCAGGCACGTCGTGAGAATGAGGGTGGGGCCTGGGACCGTCCCTTCTGGTGCCGTTAGAAACCTTCCCAAGCAACCCGCTGTGTGGACCCAAGTGCGCCACTGCAGCCCAGGCCCGGGCTGCCTCCTGGAGGCAGGGGAGGGGGGCCCTTCGTGTCCACAGAGCAGGCCAGCCTTGGTCCCCCAAAATGTGGCCTCTTCTGGGAAAAGTCCCGGTTCCGTCCCCAGTACCCGCAGCCCCCCGCCCCGCGACGAGACCCGGAGAAGCAGAGCAGCCAAGAAACGGGGACACCGTGTCCCCACACCCACCCAGCCACCTCCCTGCAAAGCTCGGTCAAGAGCATCTGAGAATCCGGTAAGTGGGACTGACACGACTATCATCGTGTCAGATGTGCTTGCAGTGAAGGGAGCTGCTGGGCCACACGACGGACGGAGTGCTCGTAACGGCCGTGCTGGTGAAGACAACAGAGAAGATCTTACATGCAAATTTCCAAAGAACTGTTAAGTTACAGCTGGAAAAAAAAATTTATATATATATAAATATATATATTTCCTCCCTGCCTTTCACACAAAAATAAATCCCAGATCTATTAAGAAGTGTCTAAGAAAAAGATCAATCCACAGAAATGATGACAAGGAAAAATGTGCACCCTTGTCCAGGTGGGAATCTGTAACAAAGGCAATGGAGAAGTGACGCAGGACAACCCGCCGTCCCAGACATGGCGAAGTTAAAAGGCCGAGCCGACACGTGGAGGTTGCGTGAGGCAGAGAGAGGGGCCGGGGGCCTCAAGAGACCCAGCACCCCGAGTGAGCGTCACGGCACTCACGTCAGCTGGGGGGACGCGTCCGCAAACGCGTGCTGTGAGAGTGGCCCCCGCTGTGAGAGTGTGAGAGGTGTGGACACAGGGGACGGCTGTGTTCACGCGGGACACGGCCTTCACGGTGCCGGGGCTGCGTCACCGACTGTTTCCGGGGACTCGTGTGGCCGAGCTGACAGGACGTGCAGGGGCAGCTGGCACACAGGGCCCCTTGGCTGCGAGCCAAGAGGGAGCCGGGGTCCCGAGCGGCCGGGACGGTCTCCAGGTCTGCGGATTCTGCCGAGCGGGGCTCACCGTCCGCCTCCCCCTGCCCGGCTGGCGCGGGCCGGATCCAGGGATGGCGGGAAAGGCCCGGACCGGCGACTCTGCCACTCGGCGGGCGGCCACGGAGTGTCCTTGCACGAGAAAGACACAGGCATAAAGGCAGACGCATCCCCATCAAGCCAGGGGACGGCGGAGGATGCCCAGGGTTTGATTCCCGAGACCCGGGTGCATAACGAAGAGGGATGCTTCCCCCACGCCTGCATTGTGACGCGTCACTGAGTCACAGGACGCGGGACAGATGTGGGAAACGCCAGCAGCCGCCGCGCTGGGCGCCTCTAGGCTGGCGCCAAACCTGGGGTCGGGCCACACTATCGCCCCGGGATATTTGTTCTCTGGTAGCTGACAGGTGAGGCTGGAACTGAGCGGGCCTACGACGGATGTAAAGGGAAAAAATGTTCTAAGCTGTTGTGAGATTCAACAATACACCGTAGAGAGTCGGGGATAAATTGCCGTCTTTCCGTGTCCCACCGACCCTGTATTTGTGGCTGTCCTGTCACGAGGTGGATTAGGGTGACGTGCTTTTCACGACTGGCTTTGCTCCCGGGCTGCCAGCTGTGACCTTCACGCGTCCTGCAGCCGTCACGGCCCCTGGCTGCCCCGGCACTGAGATGAAAGTGGAGAAGCGTGTTAATTCACGCCGAAGAGCAGGATCTCCCTCCCAGGAAAACAGGGGAGGAAGCACACTGCGGGGTCGCCCTGGTGGACGCCACTCACAGCACAAAACGGGAGCTACTTTCTGGAAAGCTGTGCTTTTGGCGGGGGAGGGATCGGGCTGACAGTGTCGGGACGTCCAAACCCCACACCCCTTTAGACAAGCGTAGATGTCTACACCCGCTCCTCGGTGCTCCCGAGGAATCTGAAGCTCAGCACACTCCAACCCGTTAATGTTTTTACTCAACCACTTGGCCCGTTCTGGTTTCAGGAGACAAACGTTGGCTAACGCCCCTCTCAGGCAGGAGCGACAGAAAATCTCAAGACCCACGGTCCTTTGAGCGCGAAACCAGAACGCGGGGCCCGTTTCTGCCGGCCAGCACCCCATCCCTCCTACGAGTCAGCAGAACTCTCTGAGAAACGGCCAGTGTAGTCTGAGACGGCCAGGTGGAAGGGTCCGCCTCGGACTCGAATCCGCGCGCCCGTGGGCGGTGAGCTCAGGCTCGGCCGGGCACAGTGACCACGGCTCACCGCTCCCCTCCGCTGCCCGCAGAAGCCTACTGGGTCTGAAATTATACCCCAAGCAGGCTCCTGGACGCGGGCAAAAAATCCGTCCTCACACAAGACCTGTTGGCCTTCGAAGGTCAGATTCATAGCAAAAAAGTGGCCTCACGTGAGAAGCTGTGTCGGTAAATGTGGCAAAACTTTAGTCCAGAGGAAAAAGGAAGAAAACCACAAACAATAAAAGTTAAAAACGTAACCACCTTAACTACCATATGTGGCCTAACCCTCCAGGATTTGTCTGTTTCTCTATACGGATTATGTATTTGTTTATTATTATTTTTTAAATATAATTTATTGCCAAGTTAGCTAACGTACAGCATATACAGTGTGCTCTTGGTTTCGGGGGTAGATTCCCATGATTCATCGCTCCCAGTGCTCATCCCAGCAAGTGCCCTCCTCAACGCCCATCACCCACTGTCCCCTCCCCCCCGCCCCCCAACCACCTTCAGTTTGTTCTCCGGATTTAAGAGTCTCTGATGGTTTGCCTCCCTCCCCCTCTGTTTGAAACTATTCTTTTCCCCCCGTCCCCTCCCCCATCGTCTTCTGTTAAGTTTCTCAAATTCCACATATGAGTGAAAACATGTGGTATCTGTCTTTCTCTGCCTGACTTATTTCACTCAGCATAATACCCTCCAGTTCCATCCACATTGTTGCACATGGCAGGATTTCGTTCTTCCTCATTGCCAAGTAGTATTCCATTGTGTATATAAACCACAACTTCTTTATCCATTCGTCAGCTGGTGGACATTTAGGCTCTTTCCATCATTTGGCGATTGTTGAAAGCGCTGCTATAAACATAGGGGTACATGTGCCCTTACAAATCAGCACGCCTATATCCCTTGGGTAAATTCCTAGTAGTGCAATTGCTGGGTCGTAGGGTGGTTCTATCTTTAATCTTTTGAGGACCCTCCACACTGTTTCCAGACTGGTTACACCAGTGTGCATTCCCACCAGCAGTGCAAGAGGGTTCCGTTTCTCCACATCCTCACCAGCATCTGTAGTTTCCTGATTTGTTCGTTTTAGCCACTCTGACTGGTGTGAGGTGATATCTCGTCGTGGCTTTGATTTGTATTTCCCTGATGATGAGTGACGTTGAGCAGTTTTTCATGCCTCGGCTGGCCATCTGGATGTCTTCTTTGGAGAAGTGTCTATTCATGTCTTCTGCCCATTTCTTCACTGGATCATTTGTTTTACGGGTGTTGAGTTTGGTAAGTTCTTTACAGATTTTGGATGCTAGCCCTTTCTTACACCAGATTATTTACAGAGAGTGACATGGTTACATAACTAATTTCTTGGCCAGAGAATCTTTCTGTGGATGAATCTCCAGCCTGTTTCTCTCCCGCGTACACACGGCACAAGCATTAAAGACAAGGGGAGACAGGAATCCATTCCCTACTTTCTACATATCTACAATGCAAGAAACACAGTCGTGGTAGAAACAAACGGATAAAGGACCCCTCAGGGTTTTCATTTGCAGGCAGGCACTGTAGACCAAGAAGCCGGGTGCCCGTTGCTGACGGGTGATATTTACCTGAGGTCCAAGGCGCCTCCAGGAGGCTGGAGAAAGACAGGGAGGCTTCTGTCCCTGACCATGTACCGGGAAAATAACCCCGAATAGTAAATGCCCGAAGGACAATTAGTGGGATGGGCTGGGTCCCCAGCGCCCGTTATCGCGGGACGGGCACGGGCTCGTGACTCCACAGCGTCCAACTCGGGGGACGGCGGGAAGTGGCTTCGCTGCTCTGTGCCTCAGTGTCCTCACCTGTACAGCGAGGACAATAACACCAGGAGGGGCACTTGGAACACGTGCTCGCGATTTGCTTTATTCTCCTCCCCCACCCAGAATTTGCAAGCATCCAAATGTGAACCAAATGACTGTGATGAATTTGCCTGGAAACAAAATCTGTGCAAACTAAGGCGTTCACTGAAGCTCGGTTTCTGAGCAAATCGGTGTTGTCAGTTTTTTAAAATTTTATTTATTTTCGAGACAGAACGCAAGTGCGGGAGGGGCGGAGAGAGAGGGAGACAGAGGATCCAAAGCGGGTTCCGTGTCAACAGCAGTGAACCCAACGCGGGGCTTGAACTCATGATCCGTGAGATCGTGACCCGAGCCGAAATCAAGAGTCAGACGTTTAATCGACTGAACCACCCAGGCGCCTCAACAAGTCAGCGTTTTTAAATCAAGCCCAGACGTGTAAGAGAAGAAGGGATAAACACAACAGTGCTGAAGAGGGCATTCTGAGGTTTGAGGCCCCCCGGGCTGAGTCGGGCTGGGCGCTGGTTCAAACACCGAAATCAGTACGAATGGAAGCCGTGCGTTTCTATCCCGGACACCACACACTCCGTGCTCCCCGAGCACCTGCTGAGTGATGTGATCAGGGCTCTACCTCTTAAAGGAAGGGCGGAGGATTAGCAGAAACGGCCTGGCCGGGCCATCCGACAAGCTCAGAAGGCGGCCAGGCCCACGTCCTCTGACCCCACGGCCGGCGGCCACGGGCCCCCACCCACTGCTGCCAACGGACACGTGTGAAGTAACCGTGACTGCCCAGGACTTACGCAACTGGCCGAACAAAGAGATTTTGCCGGAAGGATATATTCTTTTCCCCTTAGCATCGCTAGGACAGAGTAAGGACTCATTTCCTTCAGAGCAGGGAACGTGTACGGCCCTTGGGCTTAGAAAGCGGACTTCCAGGGAAGACGGTTGAAAAATTAATTAGGCATGAAAACACAGGGGAAGTCCTACGGGCAACCTGTCGTGGCAAAGACACCTTTCACCCAAGCAGCGTCCGCACGTCGTGGAGGGCGGCCCGGTGAAAGGAGAGCGCCACACGGGGGGCCCGGCTGCGCTGCGTCTGGGCCTCTCCGCGGGGACCCGTCCTTCCGGGCAGTGAACGTGGCGGCGGCTGCAGGAAGGCGGAATCCTTTCCAAGCAGAGGGCAACTAGCGTCCAGCCTTCCTCCTCGCTCCCCCCCGCCCAGTGAGACCCACCCAACCCTGGACGGGACAGTCCTAACCCGTCTCCAGTTCTCGCGGAGGAAAGGGCCCGAGCCGGAGGCAGCTGGCGCGGAGCCTGCGGGTTTCACGCTCACGTCCACAGCGCTACGAGGCAGGGGCTCTTACCGACATCGCCCCGCTTTAAGTAAGACAACGGGAGGCCGGGAGAGGCTCCCCCAGGCGACACGGCCGACGGCGGTGGAGCAGGACGAGCCCCAGGCCCAGGTTTGTGCTCCCCACCACACTGTATCCGGGGCCTCTCACCTGGGGGTGACGAATTCTCATGTTCACACCCACCCAGACCCAGCAACTCAGAGCCCCGGGGGTGGCCCCAGGCAGCAGCCTCTTGGGAAAGTCCCGCAGGCCAGTGCAGCCTGTAGCCACGCTGGGGAAGCCCTGTTACTAAGGTGGGGGACCGTCCCCGCGGGCAGACTCACTTAGGGCATGGAGACCAGGCGGCCTTTATTCCTGGTGTCAGGCTTGGGACGGTGCCTACAGCCGTCTGAGCCCCACTCCCAAGGCGTCAGCCTTTGGGTTTACGATGTGTGGAAGACCGTCTATAACACTGTTACCGTAAGAACTCAGTGAATAATTGAGTGATGAGCACAGAGTTACGAAAGAAGCCCGACATTTGCAAAGGGTCCTGAAGCAACCAGGAGGCAAGCGCCCTGCACCCCGCACCCTCCGTCCCGCATCCTGCACCCCGTGCCCTGCACCCTGCACCCCATGCCCGTGACGTGGGGGGAATGTGCTGGGAAGACCAGACGGGGCCGGGGTGGGGGTGCTGCCAGCCCCCACAGCCTCAGCTACGGAGCAGCTGACATTTCCCTACAAGCAATGTGTCACCTCGTTAAAGAAAGGGGTGCGGGCGCCCCACAACTCCTCAGTTATTTAAAGATTAACTAGAGCTGTCAGAGACTATTATCCTTACGTCAGGTGGTTTGGAATTGTGCCCACACCGGTTCTCTCCTGTGCACACGTGACAGTCATCCATGGCTCGGAGAAGCAATCTGCAGCTTTGCAAAGACTTCTGCACATCCTCCGCCCCCTTTTCACGTTTCCCTTCTCCAAATGGTTTCACCGTTCAAACTCCTTGCATTGTCTGCACCTCCTTCGGGTGTCGTAGGCGAGCGGGAGCGTCACTGCCACAGTGCATTCCTGGTCCCTCTGGCACATTCCGCAGACTTACTAATCAGCCTGCAAACTGGTGCCGACACCAAGGTGGAGAGTGTCTGAAGAACTCGGGCTAACGGGATGCAGGGGGGTCGGAGCTCCAGCAAATTTAAACAATCCTCTGAGCCAAGCCCCTCCTTCCGTGAGCCAGGAGGCGGGGAGGTTCGGAGAAGGCAAGGGTCCTTCCCGAGGCGAAGCCTGGTTAGGGGCGCGGAGACACCTGGCCTCCTGCCCGCACGTAACGAGTGTTCCTGGGATGGGGTGCCCCTCGCGTGAAACACTGCTTTTTGATCTTTTCATTTTCTCTTCAGAAAACAAATCCCCATTGCATTTCTGGAAAGAAAAAGTCTGTTCTGTACTGATGGACCGTTATGAAAAGCTGAAACAGTAAAGGATGTCAAACAATGTCTGGTTCGAGAGGCAGGTTTTTTTTTTTTTTATTATTTTTTTTATTTTTTTATTTTTAATTATTTTTTTTTCAATGTTTATTTATTTTTGGGACAGAGAGAGACAGAGCATGAAGGGGGGAGGGGCAGAGAGAGAGGGAGACACAGAATCGGAAACAGGCTCCAGGCTCTGAGCCATCAGCCCAGAGCCTGACGCGGGGCTCGAACTCACGGACTGCGAGATCGTGACCTGGCTGAAGTCGGACGCTTAACCGACTGCGCCACCCAGGCGCCCCGAGAGGCAGGTTTTAAAGGAGCAAAGGACATGGGAAAGTTTTCTACCCTTTTATGCCGATGCGGCTCGTTCTCACCATGTAAACATGACTTTGTGTAGTCAACCACGTTGTCCTGGAATATTTTGCAAATAACGTTACGTGATAAAAGTCACACGTGTTTCATTTTCGTTGAAAACTTGAAATATAGACGATAGGGAAGAAAATACAGGCTACCAGGAATCCCGTAACCGTGTTCATTTTGGCGTATTTCTCACTAGCGTGACGTAGATTTCCTACTTGCTTGTACACGCACGTACCTGTGCTGATGGAGATATCCACGCATGTCCCAATACTGTGATGTGTGGACACGCTTTGTATCCCGTCTAGTCCTTGTAACACCGTGTCCGGGGCGCTTTCTCAAGGACACTGGGTTGGATTATCAACAAAACAAGTGTGGAGACGTGCATCCGCGGAGGGTGGAATCATTGAGCCAGGGTGCCTGGCCTGAGCACGGAGGTCAGGGTTAATGCTGGCAGAATGCAGATGCAGCGGCGGGGTAAACAGAGAACAGATTCCAGTTCCTTGACTTGACTTTGCTTTTCCCGAGCAGGTGCACAGTGCAGGTTCCCTGATCGGGGTTCCAATGTCACTCCTACGATTTCTCCTTCTCCTTTTAGGGCAGGAGATGGTGAGGTTGTATTTGAGGGGAAGAAGGGACAGTTATGACTTAAGGGAAAAGGGACCGTAAGGTCACTGCCGGGGAGGTTGATGCGGAATCTGCCGACGGAGAGAAGGCCGGGGTGTGATCGTGGGAACGACGTGGCTTTCTTGTCAGGCTGCGGATTCGGCCCACGTGGTGCTGGAGAGTCAGTCTCAGTGCTTTGAGGGTTTTAGCAAATGGTCCTGTTGTTCAGCAATTCGTTATTCAGATGACAGCTTTACTGAGCTATAATTCGTATACCATTCAATTCACTTATTTAAAGTGTGCAAATCAACCATTTCTAGAATATTCAGAGTTATGCAACCGTCACCGGTCAATCTGAAAACTTCTCCACCAGCCCGAAACAAACCCACACCCTTGACAATTACTCCCTTTCTCCCCTCGGCCCCCGGCAGCTCCTGGTTGACTTTCTGTCTCTGCGGATTTGCCTGCTGGGGACTTTCGGACACGCAGAATCGCACAATACAGGGAGCTTTGCGAATGGCTTCTCTCACTTGGCGTAATGTTTTCAAGCGTCGTCCACACTGGGGCGGAGGGCGGGCTTCCTTCATAGCTATTGCTGAGTAAATCCCACTATGTGGCTATATCACACTTGTGTGTGCATTAGTTGATGGACATTTTGGGCTTTCCCCCAAATGTTATTGGCTCTTGTGAATCGGCTAATCACATGCAGGTGTTTGTATGCACACACATCTTCCGTTTCTCTTGGTTACAGCACAGGAGTGGGGCGGTCGGGTCACAGGTGACTGCGTCCAACCTTCTGAGCAGGTGCCAGAGGGACTCTTTATTCTGCAGACATCCATTTTTCAGGTGATCCTGAACCAACAAATGTCTAATTTACTTTGCTACTTCTATGGAACTACTGTTGAGTGAAGAGATTACTTTATTAAAAGCTGGGGACAAGGAGCCAAAGCCTGCTCTGCTTCCTGTACATTTTCCCGCGGTTCGTCTTTGCTTCCTACGTATCTTTTGAAGAACCATCCTTTAAAATTACATTATTATGAGCATCTTGGGATATTTGACCAGGTTCCATCGACAGTTTTAGAAATATTATTACAGCTACCAGAAAAAACGTTCACTATAAAGAGCACGGCTTAAATTATGGGGTTACTAGAAATGTTGAATGAAACTCGCGAGCGTCTGTAATAAGGCAGAATGCCGCGATCAGAGAACGCAAACAAGAGCTTCTGAGACAACTTGTTTAGGAAGTCAAATTCCAGGCCCCGAGAGACTGAGATTCAGTAGGGGGGTGCGGCCTGGGAGTCTGTTTCTAACAACGTCCCCTCCCAAACACGCACAGGTGATCCCGAGGCAGGCTCCAGCCTGACCACAATGGGTGTCCCTGCCCTGGGATGACCAGGTTGCCTGGATCTGGTCACCTGCTGCCCAGTAACCCCACCCATCCTTTTGGGCGTGAGTCTCACTTAGCCTCTCCGACCTTGAACGACCTCTTTTGGAAAAACACCTGTTCTCTTTTGAACGCCTGAGACGTGCACGTCCGTATTTATTTGGTTTACGCATTTCCTGTCCTACAAGGTTGGTTGTCTTACCCTGTTCACCAGGCAACAGGAAGCAACATGTGTGCAGAGAACGACACATTCCTTGTGTTGCCCCCTGAATGTACCCCTGAGGACGTTGTCCCAAGACCTGAAGATTCAAAACCTGCCTTGACATTCTCGAGTCTCACGGAGCCCAAAGGCCTGGGAGCTCCCTGCCCTTGACAGATATCACCCCACCCCTGAGAGAGCCCCCCACCTTGATGGTTTCCCAGTAAGCTGGACCAGCTACCCCCCATCTGGTCCTCACCCAATACACGCGCCAGCCCACAGAATTATTCAAACAGGCCTCGCCCATTCTCCACGGAGACAGGGGCCATCTTGCCTCCTCAAGCCTGTCCTTGGTGGCCCTGCTCCTAAGTACTGGCCTGTGCAGACCAGCCTGTCCTCGGTGGCCCTGTTCCTAAGTACCAGCCCAGCCTGTCCTTGGTGGCCCTGCTCCCAAGTACTGGCCCGTGTGGCCCACCCTATCTTTGGTGGCCCTGCTCCCTAGTACCGGCCCAGCCTGTCCTTGGTGGCCCTACTCCTGAGTACTGACCCGTGTGGCCCTGCTGTCCTTGGTGGCCCTGCTTCTGAGTACCGGCCCATGCGGCCCAGCCTGTCCTTGGTGACTCTCCTCCCGAGTACTGGCCCATGCGGCCCTGCTGTCCTTGGTGGCCCTGCTGCCGAGTACCGGCCCAGCCT
>NW_024412429.1:2896970-2925522 GCF_014898765.1 Herpailurus yagouaroundi | reverse complement strand
TGCGGCCCAGCCTGGCATTCATACCCTCCTCTCCAGGGTGTGAGGACTGTATGTGACCAATAACTCTGTGCCACACCTGCCCAGGGCCTGGTGTGGGTGGCCGACCGTCTTCCACTGTTCAGGGGACAGGCCCCTCCCTCACCGACAGGGTCACTGGAAGGGATCGGAGCGGGAGCAGGTGCTAGTTCGTATGTGTTGTGGGCTAGGCGACTGGGAGCCAGCGATGGGGGTCTCGGATGCAGTTTTGTTCTGACCTTGCGTTTAGTGCTTACACTTCCCTGAGGGCAGGGGCACAGAGCTCCACGGTCAGGTGTTGGACTCTAACCGCCAGCCACCGGGACACAACACGGCCACGAGTCACGTGTCGCTGAAAGTGAGCAAGCCGGTGGGACTGGAGACTCAAGCTGAGTCACGGTCCACAGGCAGCCACGCAACCCGCTCCTGCTTTCCTCCTCGATGTTCTTTTTCCCAAATGGCACGCCGCGGCAGAACATATGTGGGGGAACGGTATTTACACAATATGGCTCTTCTCCCTGAAAATCGTGGAAGTTTTGCAGGGAGATGTTAAATATCCAGGGGAATGTTTCTACTGTTTACCATCGGTTAGAGAGTAACGTGTCTGACACACTCCTTTAGAGACAGCTTCAGAAACCACGCACCAGCAAACAGAACGCGTATTCACGCAAATGGCAGGCAGCGTAGAAACCGCGGCTGCACGTCCCAAACACAGCGGCCCCTTCGTGAAGCCCTCACCTTTCAAAGTAGCTTTCTTAAGGACTTTCATCGCGTACAGCTGTCCCGTGTCAGACCCCTTGGTCTTCCTCACCAGGAACACCTGATAAAGAGAACACACAGCACCCGAACTTGGTAAGAGTTGAAACTCATTTTCCTTATTTGCGTCGACAAGGGGATCTACGAGGGAGTCTGGGGAGGGGGTGGAATCCAGTAAAATAAATACGCCATCGGAAAATGTTACACTTAAAACGTTCTCCAACATCGAAGTGGGATGAATTTCATCTAACTGACTGCACAGCGTTACACGTTTGAAGAATCATTGGTTTTTGGTATCGCTAACTTTCTCTGAAACATCTTGTATCAGGAAAAAAAAGATGAGTTGTTTACAAAACCAAACAGTATTCCTGGGGTGCCTGGGTGGCTCACTCGGTTGAGCATCCAACTCCATTCAGTTCAGGTCATGATCTCATAGTTTGTGGGTTCGAGCCCCACGTCGGGCTCTGGGCTGACACCTTGGAGCCTGGAGCTGCTTCAGATTCTGTGTCTCCCTCTCTCTCTGCCCCTCCCCCACTCATTCTCCCCCCCCCCAAATAAATAAGTAAACTTTAAAAAAAACAGAAAAACAATATTCACAAATTCTAAGGAAAATCATTTGTTTTATTCTAAATATCCTTTTGTAAATCCCCACTGAGAAGGCCACCCTGACTGGCCAATCACACGGTTCAGTCTGATTCTGAAGATAAACTGGGTTCTCTCATTTTGAGCTTTCTTCACCCAAATTTTAGCTTTGAGCAGCTTAAATTTATACAGAGAGTTAGCCTCTAAACGGCTCTTAGTACACTGTGTGCATCCTTAATGATTCTGAGACACATTTTGAGGTGCAACATGAAGGAAAACCAGAAAAAGGAAGGACAATCGTTGGGGGGGGGCTCGGTGAGCTCAGGGTCATGGTCGTGATCGCTGAACACAATTAGCAAAATACACACACACACACACCTCCCTGGGGCATCAACGGTATTTCCCGATAGACACAAAACTCCGCTGGCATGATCGAGACGGCCATGCCAAGGACACCCGCCATCCAGCGGACAGGCCATCGCAAGGGTGATGGTGACTCACCCCCTCCCCAAAACGCCTCCCCCACGGAGCCTCCTAAAGCCGAAGGACCTGCCGGAGGGGCGGGGGAGGCGAGCTCCAGGAGCCCAGCCCACGAGGCACGGTGTTTGGGGGGGGAGGGTGGCTGCAGCGTCACCTGCCGGGGACAGAAGCCAGCACGAGGGGTTTGCACACACAGCCTTGCCCTCAGGGGGGACAGTGACGAGAAGGGAAGTGACTGAGGGCAGGAGCTTGGGAACAGAGGGTCCTTTTCCTCACAGGACACCGCTCGGCGTCTACGTTCTTGGGCCTGGAAGACAAAGTCCCCGCACGCGGGTGTGGGTTGATGGGGTCATCGCCTCCATCCCTAGTCCACAGAGTGCCCTCGAGGCGATTCGGCTGCCTCCTGCCCCGCTCCCTCCTGACCGCTGCCACACCCAGGTCACAGCACCCTCCCCAGACCGGGATGGATCAGGGTCAGCGCAAACAGACCCCCTCCGCCGCCCAGACAAGAATGAGGGCAACGGGCTGGCCCCACCGGACGCTTCCCCCCGGAGTGAGGACAGTTAGAAGCGGGTGCCTTTTCCTTTCGGATTTGGACTATTCTGTCACCTTTGGCGGACGCGGGATGTGTCTACGTGTACACGTGTCCCACATGGTGGTGCTGTTTGTCTGGGTGAACCAGCCTGTGGCCCAGACCCCGGGGGAGAGCGTCCGAGTCTCCCTCAGCAGGTACGGCTACACCAATCACCTCCTACAGTCCCTGCAGACGAGGGCTCTGCTGGGGACGAGCCTCCCGGCAGGCAGGTAGAAAATCAACAGCAGTGGTCAGAAGGGTGGGGTGTGTGGAGGGAAACTTCACTGTCTGACATCCTGAGCCCTCTGACTGCAGTCTCTGCTCATGCAGGAGGTCCCCCCACGTCTCCAAACCCGGTCCCCCAGCTGGTGTGGGCATGTGGGTGGAGGGGAGACCCCAGGATTCAGGGGACGGGCACAAGCCATTGATCAGGTGGGAGAGGCTGGGGGCCCTCCGGAGGGGCTTGAGCGTCAGTGCCCGGAACACACAGGAGAACGCCGCACCCCAGAAGGCGCGGGGATGGGGGGCAGGCGTGGGTGGCAGGGAGGGGCTGCTAGCTAGACAGCTGAGACTCGAGCAAAGGAGGAGCATGACCCTCTGGGGCCAGAGCACCGCAGAGCAGGAGCCAAACGCTCGGGCTGCAGCCCCCTGCCACAGCACCGGGGACCACGGGGCCACGCGGCGAGCCCGCCAGGGTCACAGAGTCGCCGAGCAGAGGCTCGGCCGTGGCTCCTCGAACCTCCGTGCGTTCCTCCAGTCAGACAACCAGTAACAGCAGTGAAACCCCTCTTTCACGGCTGTGCAACATCCGGAAACGATCTTTTCCGCCTCCGGTTTCATTCCTTCCTCTGCCTCCTCCCTGCCATATCGGGCGGGTGTGTGCAAGGCACGTGTGAACGTACGGGAGGGCACGCGTGTGGACTCACGGGCAGGGGACCCCACGCCACCGAAGGCTTCACTGCAGACCAAGTGCACGTCGGCTGCCACAATTGAGGTGAGCTCCCGTGATGTCAAGTTCTGCATAAACAGGTGCTCATAAACCTCCTTCTCTACTGTATCTCAGGCTTTAAAAAAATGAGATGATAACGGTGACGGCTTCTCTCTCATGAAAAGAGTCGTAGTTTTAGGGGCCCCTGGGCGGCGCGGTCGGTGGGGCGTCCGACTCCGGCTCGGGTCACGATCTCGCGGTGCGTGGGTTCGAGCCCCGCGTCGGGCTCTGTGCTTCGGATTCCGTGTCTCCCCCTCTCTCTGCCCCTTCCCCACTTTCTCTCTCTCAAAAATAAATAAAATGTAAAAAAAAAAAGAGTTGCATTTTTATTTTTGAAAATAACTGGAAGAGACGCCACTCTCTCGGCGCTCGTCTGAGCCCCCACTCTGCGCCAGGCCCCGGGGTCACTGCGAGAACAGCGTCAGGAGGGACCCTGGGGGCGAGCGGGGCACCTAACAGGAGATAAACGTGACCTCGAGAGAACAGACGGGCTCACGAGCCCAGGCTGCCTCTCCCGACCGCCAGCCGGACACACGGCATTTAGGACGCAGTGAAGTAGGTCCTCGAGAACTCGGGCCGTTTCAGCAAGTGCGGCTGCCGACTTTCATCTCTAATCCAGCTGGCTGTCACGTGTTCCCTCATTGCATTCTGGGAACTGCCTTCTTCAGCGGCTCGGCACGTGACACGCAAAGACGTTGGGGGGGGGGACACACAGGTGCTGGGCCACCCTAAATCGCCCCAGATCTGCAGGTGCTGCCGTCATCAGCAAAAGCCCTCCCCGATTCTCTCGGCCAACTCTTCAGCTCTCTCTCAAGAGCTGCAACATCGCAAAGGGTCTGCAAAGTCCTCCAGCCGGGTGGTGGCTGGGCCCTCTCAGGGGACGGCAGGGTGACAACGTCTTCAGAAGGAAGATCTTACGTGCTCCCAGTTTAGTAGAAGGAAAACAGGAGCCTGCTTTCGCTTGGTTTGATCGCTTCTCCGAACGTGGGGATTGTAATCCTTTCCCTGAGTATTGTAAAAAAAAGCGTGTTTCCACACGGACCCCTGGTGTTTATCCACACGAGGGACCCCAAGGAACAGGCGAGGGGATGGGGCGGAGGGGGGGCGTCGCTTTCTGACTCTCGGGCGGCTCCGGGGCCTCTCCTTCCTCCAGACTTTCCAGGAACACCTGGTCTGCACCTTGCACTTGAACACCTGGACACATGGCCGTGTCTTCCAGCCGTTCGCTGCTTTCCTGTCCCGATGCTGAAATCACCTTGCCCGAGGACAAGGCTGTTTCTCCTGTCCAAGCACCAGTGTTTCCCAGCTCTTTGGATACCCCCGAAATCACGATGTCTCGACACGTCATCAGTGACCAGAGATGGTCTCCATTATTCCCAGCAAGTTGCTTCGGCAAACTGCTTCCTACACTTTGCAGGACTGACTCGGACACGGGAGCACACGCCGTCCTCTGGGTGGTCCTGCACGGGGACCCGCCCCCAGCAGGGACCCATCCTCTGTCTGGGATGCACACCAGGGGAGCAGTGGCTGAGGGAGGGTCCGGCGGGACCCCCGCGGTGGGCAGGACAGCACAGTCCGTCTTGGTCCCCGGGAAGAGCCTGCCGTCGGAAAGTAGGCATCGGTGCCGAGGCCAAGTGGAGGCGACCACGTTTTATTCCTTGCTGCGTCGCTGGCACCTGCAGTCCCTGCACAGGGGTGGGCGGGGGGGCGGAGAATGGAGGGACCCAGTAACAGGTCGCTGTGGCCTGGGGACGCTGCACTCCAGATTCACTCTGGCTCTCCGCTCCTGGGAACGGAGGTGACAAGGGACACCTGTTCAACGTGCGTTTTCTGCAGGATGAAAACATTCCGGTTTGCTCTTTTTGTTTCTGCCAGAGAGCAACTGCCAGAGGACTTCTGCATAAGGACAAACCGCATCCAGGGACAAAGAAGAGAATAACACGGGGTGTCAGAACACACGGCTTTGCCCCCCTTGCCGTTACTTTTGCTTTGATGACAACTTCAGAACAGGCAGCCCCGAGTGGGCAAATACAATCTGTGTCTGTGGCTCTCTAGTGCCGGACGTCGGCACCTCTGGGAGCTTTCCGGAGTCCCGGCTCGTCTGTTCGGCTCCCTCGTCCCCCGGGAATCCCGGGCTTCACTTCCAGGCCCCGCCGACTTGGCCCAACGCGCGAGTAGTGGCTGAGCTGGGAGTGAAGTCGCTGGCGGAGGTCAAAACACGCGTGCAAGCAGCTACCGCCTCGTCCCTTCGTTTCTCTCGTTCATCACGACCCGCCGAGCTGTACCCTCCGGTCCCACACGTGTCACGGCACAAGTGAACGTAAAGCGACCAGGGGCGTGGAAGGCGTGGAGGAAGGGTGTGGAGTCCAAAGACGGTCACTCGAGGGAGTCTATCAAACACATCACTTCATTCGTTGCTTTCCAAAGGATGGTTTTTTGTTAAAGCCAATGGTTAATTCAAAATTTGAAATCTGGTGCGTCTTGGACGAAGCCTGTTCGCCTTTCACTTTTAACCCCCAGGTCTCTCGGGAGGGCATTTTCAAGGGTACGTCTTGTCCAGTCGAGTCTCTGAATGGACCCCCAGAACCCCAGGCCCGCGTCTCCATTGAGCTCAGGAGCACGGTCCCATCCATGGCGCGACCAAGCACCTTGAGCTGCGGTGCTGGGCGCGTCCACCGTGAAGGAAGGGGGACTCTGTCACACGCAGGAGCCCCGCCCACCAGGCCGGGCCCCACGCTGCACACGAGGTCACTCGGCGGGTCGTGTGCCCCACGGGCCGAATCCGTCCTCAGGAAACAAACGTGGGGAATGTATGTGCGTTTGCTCACCTCTTTTCTGAAACCATCATCCTCAGAGACACAATTGCACCACTGGCCTTTTTTCTGACATTTCTAATTAACGGCACACGTTCCATCACCACGTCAACCGACTCTGCCTTGTGCTTTCAGTGACGCTTCTGAGGCCGAGAGACCGAAATCTTCATCCCCTACTTCCAAAAATACCCTGTGAACCATGTTAAGTAGACATTTTTGTAGGACGCAAAGTTCTGAATGCTGGTAATTTTGTACGGTTCAAAACTTGTATGTTTGTACCCACATCCGACGCGTTCCTTACCATGTCACCGTACGAAAGTGAAAAAGAAATAAGAAAAACACATTCCTTCCACCTGAGAAGCAGGTCAAAAGATAAATTTCGCAATCACATCTTCAGGGTCTGTAAGAGATGTTCCAAAACATCATTAACACAGTATTAATCCGACATTAAACCAACAGGCACCAGATTTCATCTTGGCACAAAGTCCTACGCGGAATGGAGAGATTTGGTGAACGTCCGTACAAAAACGACTACTTGGAAGATGCAGGGTGCTGCTCTGCTGACACCCCAGGAAAGCTTGGCTTTCCTGTTTCTCTCGGGCCCTGATATTCCAGAAATCAGGTTGTCAGAGTCTACAGATGTCTAACAGTTCCGCCGCGGACACAAAGGAGTCCGCGCTGTGCGGGAAGGACGCACACGTCTTCGTAACTGAAAAGATTCACGGCTGTCCTGCCGTTTGTGGACCCGCCCGCATCTCACCCCCTGGGAGGGATCAGCGGTCCCGGCACTCGCAAGGTAAGAAAGGACGCAACCCTGTGCACAGATACGGCTTAGCCGGCGCTTGACGGGATTCTAGCCGTCTTCAATCGGTACAATAATCACATAGTTCTCCTCACCCCCATTTGGTAGACAGGGAAACCGAGGCTCAGAGAGAGAGTAAGTGCACAACAGAGGCAGAGGGTAAGGAGAGGAGCCCAGGGGCAAGTCGCGGCCTTCCTGACTCCTGAGGGCCAGCCCTGAAGGGCACCGCTTTCTCCTTTCTTGAGCGTGTGCTTTCCGAGAGACACTGGCTGGGTCGAAGAACCCTCGTCACCATCGTGATGAGCGGACGTCCAGGGACGTCTCAGGAGAGGGGACCGTGTGGGGTATTCCCGCGGGTCCGGGCAGTCCTGGTTGGCACAGCCCCATGCTACCGGATCGGAGCTGTGCAGAGTGAGTTCACGATCCCGCGTGTAGTGCGGGCTGCTGTTAACACGGGGCCGTACACGGTGGGGGGGGGGGGGGGGCCCCCCCCCGAGCTTCACTCCCGAGGCCTCAGGGCCTGCACACTTCCTGTGTCCAGGACGCAACTCTGCCATCGTGCCTGTTCCCCAACAATCTAGTGCGTGAGACTCACTCAGGGGGAATCAAAGCTCCAACTTACCTTTCCGTAGGATCCTTGTCCTAAGACTTTCAGCAGTTCAAACTGGGAAGGGTCGGCCTTTTCAAACCCTTCCTTCACATGGTGGCTGATGTCGATCTCCTTCACGGTGCCTTCCTCCTACAAGAGAGCAGTGACACACGATGAAAGCACCAACCAACGGGGTCCCCCGCATGCATCACGCTTTCATCGTACACTGACGTTACGACGAGTTGGGTAATGCTACGGGTTTTGAGGACCGGGGTGAAGGGAGGGAAAAAGTCTTCTCTGCCCTCAAGGCTTACAGCTGGACTGGGAGTTAAATTTACATGAGACAGATCAACAGGAGGAAAGAAAAATCAAAGTATTATTATGCGCGCACAGAGGCCCAATCATGAAATGGAGACCCAGAGAGATGACCAGAATAGGCGGTTTTTATTCTTTAAGGACAAAAGGGCTATAAATCTGTCAGGAACGGACCGGAGAAAGAAAGCTTGGCTTCGGGAACTTCCACTAGGTAGGAATTCTGAAGAAGAGTTGGGCTGGGGTGAAAAGCAGAAAAGGTTCCCATCCCTGGTGACGGGCTATCTCTACTTCCTGGTGAGGGAGGGTACCTGTCACACGGGGGTTTATTGTGAAAGTCGGGACACCATGGGGCTTTACATAACCCCCCTTATTTGTGCCTATTTTATTTTTTTCAGTTTATTTATTTTGACAGAGAGAGACGGGGGGAGGGGTAGCGAGAGAGGGGGAGGGGTGGGGAGAGAGAGAATCCCAAGCGGCTTCCTCACTCTCAGTGCAAAGCCCGATGCAGGGACTGAGCTCACGAACCGTGAGGTCAGGACCTGAGCTGAGACCAAGAGTTGGGACGCCTAACCATCCGAGCCCCCTGCCCCCCACCCCCGCCCGGTGGGCCACTTTTTCTTTCCTGTACGGATTCTTGTCATTTGGTCCCACGGGGGCCTCAGGGACACGTAAAGGGGCCCTCAAGGAAATCCATCCTGCTTCTCACAGTTTGGGCGAGAGTTGGGTGAGGCAAGCACGAAAGTGGCGACTGGGGACAGAATGAGCGTCTGAGAACCCCGTGTTCACGTCCACAGCCCTGTGCTGAGAAGGGCCATCGACAGGACAGGGGGACGCAGTTTGCGCAGCACAGACGTGTGTCCTCCTCCTTCTTGAAGGGCGTTTTGGCCACGGCCGGTGCACAGTGTGTCTCATCGCTCTCCCAGAGACGCTGCGTCAGAAGAAGCAGGCAGATGAGCTTTTCTGCCCGTAGAGAAGCAGGATTTCCCAGTAGGAAAAAAAAATAAAAGCCCCCGTGCCTGAAATTAAAACCCTGGCAGAAACGCGTACAACTTGTCACCAGAGAACTTCCTGCGTCACTTGTAACAGGGTATCTACCCGCCCAGGGCCAGCAACGTGTGGCTGAGTCTATCTCTGCTTCTCTGAGACGCCCTTCAATCCACCGTCCATCTGACCACTCTGTCCTCTGACCTGCTCTAACCGCTTGGCAATGCACGAGGTGCTGGAACATGTCGGGACACGCCGGCTGAGAAGCTCCTCTAAACGGAGTGAAGGAAATGCATTCGCACGTTGAACTCCGGGTAGTCAGGACTCTCCACAGTTCTTTCTCTTCCTCCCCATACGTTCGTCTAAGAGCAAATAGTTTCAGATAAAGTCGTAATAGCAGCGACTTACAGTACAGGACAGAGGTCTCTCTAAATGGGGTGAACACTTCCGTTTCTCAAAAGTTATAAATGGCATTATTTTATCTCCACGGAACTGGTATTCGACACCTTTTAAGGTAGAGGGAGCTCGTACGAACGGCAAACCCTGGCCACCGGTCAGCAGCCTCCGCAGGGATCGTTGGCTTTTTTTCTTCCAGCGGTTAAGGGGAACTCTCCAATTTCCACATCTTCGAGGAGTATTTGGCATGTGTGTAAAAACAATGGTTGTTCTATTTTTGAACACAAACAATGAATATAGGCAAATGGATTCTTTTTGGTCAGGACATGATGTTCCTATGAGCTCAATTAGGAGACGTGAATTAGAATGTCATTGATTTGGGGCGCCTGGGGGGCTCAGTGGGTTGAGCGTCCCATTTCGGCTCAGGTCATGATCTCGCGGTTCATGAGTTCGAGCCCCGCGTCGGGCTCTGTGCTGACAGCTCGGAGCCCAGAGCCTGCTTCGGATTCTGGGTCTCCCCCTCTCTCTGCCCCTCCCCTGCTCACTCTCTGTCTCTCTCTCCAAAAAAATAAATAAATATATTTTTAAAAAAAGAATGTCATTGATTTGTGATCCCTTCTTTTTCAATTTTTTAAGCTTATTTACTTATTTTGAGTCAGAGACAGAAAGAGAGAGAGACAGAGACAGAGAGAGCATGAGCAGGGGAGGGGCAGAGAGAGGGAGCGAGAGAGCATCCCAAGCAGGCTCGGCGAAGAAAACCGCACTCCTGTCACTGCTGCAGACTCTGATCCCCACCTAGAAAGCAAGAGCAGAGCGAGGTTCTAAGTCCCCACAGAAGCACAGATACTATCCTTTCCTGCTGCCGACTTGTCCACTGAAGACAGAAATTGGAGGTTATTTGTCGCCCAAGGACAAGGTGCCCCTTTTCCGTTCAGGAGGCACTTTGCAGTCATGGCTCCACGGACCACCCGCTACGTGCCACACAGACCGGGGTGAGTCACCCCAAACCCCAATTCCCCTCCCGAAATAACTTCAGTCATGCAGCCGAGCTGATGCAACACTTACACCACGGAAAAGGTAATAATTCACCGAATCTCATCTTTCCAAAACTTCGTTTTGGTTACGGAGGTGGGGGGGATACGTTAACAGTCACAGTGCTGACTAGAAAGCAAAGTCCGCACGTCCCCAGGCATGGGCGGATTACAGAACCCAGTGTCCTCGCAGAAGCCCAAAGGGGACAGGGTCAAGAAGGTGTGGACTCTTAACCCGCTGGTCTCTTCCCCGATGACATTTCCCAGCACATGTGTGTTTCCAGAAGATTCCAGATCATTCCTCCTCTTTAGCCGCTTTTTGTGGAGACCCAGCAGCTGCAGTAAATGATGTCACTCAACCCACTGGGTCGGACAGGTGCTGCTCTCACAGCGGAACCCGCAGCGCCCACAACCTGGACATTGCCACCGCGTCTCTGCTCCTGGTGCGCCCGTCCGTGAAGCTGGCTCGGCGCCTTTCTAAGGCTGTCCCGGCTACCGTCCGGGCTGCCTCCTCCTCCCTGCACCACACCCCCTTCCCACCTCGGCAGCTCACCTTCTTGACATTTCACATCAAAGGTTTACAAACGAATCTCCAGAACATTTCACGTTCTGTGTATTCTTGCTGTCCAAGAACTTCAAGTAAATGTGCCCAAAGCACACACCTAATCTCACCTCCAAAAATGGCATCAGGAACCTGAGGACTTTCTTCCCTGATAACGTGGCGAGGCAGTTAATTCCTCATGTGAAATCAGTGAGGTCTTTAAGAGCAAAGAATCTCAACTATCCGTAGGAGAAGGAACTAAGAGTGTCGCATTTTAGATTTTAGAGTTTTCATTGGTGGTGACATTTTGGCTTGAACTCGCCTGAGGATACTTTGTTTTTCTCTTTCCCAAGATCTTAAAGAAAGAAGAGAGAGGGGACGGGAGGGGACGGGAGAGGAGGGGAGGGGAGGGGAGACAGGAGACGAGAAGAGAGGCCTGGCATCCGATGCTGACCACAGGCGCACAGAACACCCCCAGATGGATGCAGGGAAGGGAACATGTCCTGGCACGTCTGCTTCTGTTTGCGGATCGGATGGTCCTATTTTCTGGATCACTTCATGATTACTGCCCTAAAGGGCCACCAGAATTATAATATTCTCCGTGTGTCATTTGGAGATGAATGCCTTTTCTTTCTTACCAGCCGGGTCATTTTATCTAAAACTCTGTGGATTTTAATGTTATTCCCTTAAGAAAATAAACTCTGTTCCTAAATCCTCTAAACATCTGGTTTCTAGTGTAACTCCTTTGAATGGATTTTTTTTTTAAATAAGTTGAGGAATTTGGGGGGAGAAGCTGGCACTATGGTCAAGTGCTTGCTTCACGAGCAAGAGGGTTTCAAAAACATTCTAATGTAAGAGATAAAAACTGGGGCCATAAATTGTTTAAAAGACATCACAAGATAATTTTCGACAATGGATTTTTTTAAAGCCCTGTTGAACTGTGTTTGCAGTTCTGACGGGTCACACGGAGCGTCCCGTGCAGGGGTTCTAGCACCCCGGTGGCGAGAGGCTGGCGAGCTTTGGACGGTGGTGACCATGGACTGGGGCGGGGGGGACACCTCACAGCTGTCCCCTCCTCCCTGCACCGAGGCCACTTTCTTAGAATGTCCTCTGTTCCGAGGCATCCGCGTCTCAGGTCCTTTTCGAAGCAGAGTATTTATGAAAACCACGTGCAAATCGGAAGTCATGAAATACTAATGATGACGACATAGAAAATAAAAATCACGCCAAGGGTTAGCTTCACCTCCAGACACAGTTCATTCCGGAAGTCACAATTTGCGTGGAGGCTATCGTTTTCCACGAGGGCTGCAGAGTGGATTGTTAAACAGGCGGTTTGTAAGTGTAGACAAGGTCAAGGAAAGCAGGTAACGTCTGACCCCCGCAAGCAAGCCCTGCCCAGCCAGCCCGGTCCTGCCGCTGGGCGGTCGGTGCAGCCACAGCAGCTAAGTCTGCGGCCCGGCGTCTGCACATCGGAGCATGGCCGGTTACCCCTCCCAATAGCAGGGGCACCTTGTTCCAGAGCTTCTCAGCAGCCTCGGACCTCGCCCCGTCTTGGGGCTTCGCGCGGACCTCCAGACGGGACCCCTCCCCAGAAATCCGGCCGGAGACTCATCCCAGGCAGTGGGACGTGTGTGACAGCCGTCTGATGGGGCACAGGCTCTGGGGTCCTCCGTGAGGTCTTCCTTCACGCAGAGGTGGGTGAGACGGCCACCTGGGACCTGTCACCAGCCCCCTGCCCCCTGAGGCTACGAGGTCACCCCAAGGTCACCAGCCTCGTCGACTGCTGTCAAGGAGACGGTCAGCCTCCACCGTCTCTTAGTCGGGGTTCTTGCTCTAACACAGGCTTTGGCCTCTGAATGTTTGCTCCCTTCCAACTCACTCATGCGTTTACGTATCTTAAAAAAGATATTGAAGGCGCGCCTGGGTGGCTCAGTCAGTTAAGCGTCCCACTTGGGCTCAGGTCATGATCTCACAGCTCGTGGGTTCGAGCCCCGCGTCGGGCCCTGCGCGGACAGCTCGGAGCCTGGAGCCCGCTTCGGATTAGGTGTCTCCCTCTCTCTCTCCGCCCCCCCCCCCCCCCCCGCCCCACGCATGCTCTGTCTGTCTCTCTCTCTCAAAAATAAATAGAACTTAAAAAATGTTTTTAAAAACTTAAAGAGACCCAGTGCCATGCTCTGGGTCTGTCTGCTCTGTCTGTCTCTCACTCTCAAAAGTAAATAGACCCTAAAAAATTTTTAAAAACTTAAAGAGACCCAGTGCCATGGGCTGCTTTCAGCACGAGAGCATGCCACACCTAGTCTGGGGTACTGCAGGAAAGGGAGGCTCAGGAATGTTCTCAGAGTGGAGAGAAGAGGAGAGAGAGAAGGCCCCACGGCCTTCGATGCCTCCTGCAGGAGGTACAGACGAGAGCAGAGGCCCTCGGCGGGGCCCGCGGCGGGGGGGGAGCGGGAGACGACCCTCAGGGAGCTCCTGCAGCGTCTGACCCTTGGCCACCGGCAGGTCTGGGGTCTCTGCTACCAGCAAAGCTTCCTGGACCCTGACCCAGCAGAGGCACGCGTCTCACTGCAGAAACCCGGGGGCAGTGGCTTCACGCCTCTCGCTAACAGCACGTAAGGATCACCGTGAACTCTAAGAGACAGAAGGCCCCCCTCCCCGCAGACGGGTCAGGCGGCGGCTCGGACGGTGGGTCGGGGGCCGGGCCTCGGGCAGGTCCCGGGCTCCCACCCCGGACCACGCTGCGGGCAGCTGGCCTCCGACCAGGCCTGGGCCCCGTGTGAGCAGCGGCAGCCCCCAGGTGGCAGGGCCGGCCACACGCCTCGACCGGCGTGTCTGCTCTCGCTGGCCTGCGTGCGCAAACGTGAGATGCGACGGCAGGCCAGCCGCGTCCGCCCAGTCGAGTCCTCGGGAAACTACTTCTGCGAAGTTTCCTCTCCATCTAAGGGGCTAAAAATACGCGGAGCCACTCAGTAGAGGCACTCCGTCCAGCTGGGCCTCCGGGCACGGGCTGGAACGGAGACAAAACAGGATGGCTTTATTCAGGAATGAATCTACAACCGCAAAGGAGGGAGGGAGGGAGGCGGGAAGGACCGGGGCGGGGAAGGTACAGGAAAGGCCTGGGTGAAATGCTAAGCCGGCAGGGCGAAGCTCTGAAATTTCAGGAGCCGGACGCAGGACACCTGAGTTGGGGAAAGATGTGCCCAGCCGCCCGAGGTCTGGTTTCCAGCCCGGTGACCTACAGCGCTTGAAGCCCGGGTGCATTCGACCTGATGTTCGTCAGGATGCAGAATTCCCGGAGGGATGGGGTCGGTGTGGGCCCAAGGCCCCCGCTCATCCGGGAACACCTGTTTGCCTCCTTCGTCCTGCCTGCCTCCCTCCCTTCCTTCCCTCCTTTCTTTCTCTGTCTTCCTTCCTCTGTTTCCTTTTCTCTTTCTTTCTTCCTCTTCCTCCCTCCCTCCCTCCACAGAGAGGGCATGGGTGGGGGAGGGGCAGAGGACAATCCCAGGCAGGCTCCGTGCTGTCAGCACACAGCCCGACGCGGGGCTTGATCTTGCAAACGGTGAGACCATGACCTGAGCGCAAACCAAGAGTCCGAGTGCGTTTCCTTATTACCTGAGGGAGCGCCTCGGCACAGAGGGGCAGTCCCCGCAGCAGGGCACACTCAGTGACACTGACAAGGAGGGGGTGTGCACGCCAGGCCTCGTGGAGGGGCACGACAGCACAGCAGCACCAGGCGAGGAGACACAGGGGAAGCACAGGGGAGCAGCGGAGCGATCCCGACCCCCTCCCATCCAAAACCTCGCCGTCACCCCGCCCAGTCCCATTGCTTCTGGTTACTGAGGTCACAGGAACTTCTCCCTCTGTTCTTAGGTGGAAGCTCCACCCCAACACCGTTGTGTCTTCGTCCCCGCTGCCTGTCGTCCCCTCCAATCGTTGTCCCTTCCAGCCTCTGAAAGGCTCATGTCTGCCCGCGTTTTTACGGATCACGGTCCACGCAAGTCAGACTCCCCGACGGCCGTGATTCTGCACAGTGACAGCAGCCGGAGTGGCATTTCCGCGGGGCCTGGAGGCTCACGGCGTCCCACACGCTGCCGGCTCCGGGCTCCCAGGTTCTCGCAGGCTCGTCCAGCCCTGAGCTCCCTGCGTGAGGCTCGAGCTGCGAGGCTCTGGCGTCCGACGGCTGTGTTTGAGGTGAAGGCTCTAAACACGGATCGCTGGCCGTTTCTGCCTCATCTCAACAGTGGCCTCCGGAGATGTGCTTTCCAACTAGTCCCCTCCAGCGCGAGGTGAGGAGGTCGCTATCTGTGGGTGTGAATTTATTCAGAGGCACCGAGGGGTCTCCAAAGAGCCGCCAAACTGGGTGTGGATGGAAGGCGTGCGCCGTGGGATCCAACGCCGAGAAGTTTCCTCAAGGAACGGGCAGCTTTCTATGGGGACGATACGTGGGCACGAAGGGGACTGAATGAGTCGTTATTCCCTCGCACAATTTTAAAAACGGCGCCGAGCAAAAGGCCGCAGAGGGTAACGGAACACCCTGGGTGTGCACCGAGCAGAGGTCATCACACTGCTTCCCTTCCAGTCCTCATCCTCAGAACATTCTCCCAATGGGTTTGAGGTGCGTCCCACGAAAGAGGATGACCCGAGAGATAAGAGAAAACTGAGAATCTAGGCTCTGCGATCCCCAATGCAAAACCTACATGACGCTAACCCACACGATCAGTGAGCCGAGGAAGTTACAGTCATACCCCAGTGAGATCTACGGGGACGAGCTCCACCCCTCTTTCCAACAAAAGGGAAAACTTATCTGAATAGCACCTTCTCCAAGACTTAATTATTTACATATTTCTTTTTTTTTTAAAGTTTGTTTATTTATTTAAGTAATCCCGACACCCAACGTGGGGCTTGAACTCATGAGCCTGAGATCGGGAGTCACATGCTCTTCTGACTGAGCCAGCCAGGCGTGCCACTTGTTTCTATATTTCCGACTCGATATCCTAGGTTTGGTTTGGTTTTTTGAAGTCAACATTTTGTAAATGTTCGGTAAATACCTGTATCAAGGACAAGTTGTCAAAACCCCATGTTCCTGACAGAGAATAAGGTGCGGAATTGACTGCTGGTCAGCAACTCTGTGCGGGCAGGACTCCTCGCTCACACATTTCAGGTGCTCTGTAACTACAGTCCGAGAAAAGCCCGGGGTCCCCTGCAGACAGCTGGGCACTAAGCTTGTCCAGGATGCACTGAGCCACCTGGGCTGACAAGGGCACGTCCACTAGCACCAGTGACCATGGCCCACTCCTGTTCTTTCTTTAATAAAAGGGGACAGGGGCGCCGGGGGGCTCAGTCGGTTGAGCGTCCGACTTCCACTCAGGTCACGATCTCACGGTCCGTGAGTTCGAGCCCCATGTCGGGCTCTGGGCTGACAGCTCGGAGCCTGGAGCCTGCTTCAGATTCTGTGTCTCCCTCTCTCTCTGCCCCTTCCCCACTCATGCTCTGTCTCCGTCTCAGAAATAAATAAACATTAAAAAAAAGGGGAGGGGGGCGCCCAGAGGGCTCAGTCGGTTGAGCGTCCGACTGCAGCTCAGGTCATGATCTCGCGGCTTGTGAGGTCCAAGCTCCGCGTCGGGCTCTGTGCTGACAGCCCGGAGCCTGGAGCCTGCTTTGGAGCTGTGTCTCCTTCTCTCTCTGGCCCTCCTCTGCTTGTGCTCTGTCTCAAAAATAAATAAAAACATTAAAAAAAAATTTTTTTAAAGGGGCCAGACCCATGGCTGGACTGCACAGTTAGAGGCAGAAGGCATATCTACAGGTGTCATTACGGGGGTTTCACTTATGTTTCTCATCAAAAGGAAATCTGAGGTGTGGAGCGAAAGGTTCTCCAGAACCGTCAATAAGAAGCTACTGACATCCAAGGCTAGTGGTCAGATGGCAGGTTCACATCCTCAAAAGGGCAAAGGATATTCTCCAAGACAATGTGAACAGTCAACGTCTCCATGGATTGTGTCTTTTTTTTTTTTTTGTAAAGATTTTTCTTTATGTTTAAGTAATCTACATCCAACGTGGGGCTCAAACCCACAACCCGAGTCATACCCTCTACCGTCTGAGCCAGCCAGATGCCCCTGTGTCTTTCTTTAAATTTTTTTTTTCAACGTTTTTTATTTATTTTTGGGACAGAGAGAGACAGAGCATGAACGGGGGAGGGGCAGAGAGAGAGGGAGACACAGAATCGGAAACAGGCTCCAGGCTCCGAGCCATCAGCCCAGAGCCCGACGCGGGGCTCGAACTCACGGACCGCGAGATCGTGACCTGGCTGAAGTCGGACGCTTAACCGACTGCGCCACCCAGGCGCCCCTGGGTTTTTTTAATGGTCCAACAAATGCATGGCAATAGCTACTAGCGTTGATTGCTCGGATTGGGAAAGACTCATCCTTGAACGTCCACGTGCCCGGCCCTCCCTCTGGAAGCAGCCACGCCACGCTGCACGGCCACTACTTGGGCAGGCGCACGTACGCGACCTGCGCGAGGGCAGGCCAAGCAGGATCTGGAGAGGAGGATGGGGTATTCAGATTGATACCATTCTTCACATCCGAAGCAAAAGGATCGCAAGAGGCCACTTGCGAGAATAATGGCAGCACCAGGTACCAGGGGGGCAAGTTCGCGGGATGAGGTCACGTTTTTGGGAAAACAGTAACGGTGCCCTATAAAGAGTTTTATGTTGTGGTAGAAGGTAATCAGCCACGATACAGGGAAGGATCTAAACAGCCACTCCACGTTCTAGAGAAAGAAGTGTGACCAGAAAAGAAAATACCGTGACTAGAAAAGCACACCTGTGGCGTGCAGATTAGCGGGCCCCGGGCAGAAAGTACTTTTTTATTCTCTACACCAAGTCCGTGGTCCGTCCGGAGGCACCGTCGTACCTTCTGGCCCAGGAATCTTTAGTTTTCAGACTATATCAATACAAGTTGAATATGGAAAGCTGTTTGTTACCATTATTTTATATAAGAACGAATAAATGGGAAACCATTTCAATGTCCGCATTAAAGGACACATCCGTCACATAAAATTTTACTCAGGCGTTAAATGTGACTGTGCCATTTACAACCACTCCCAGAACAATGGAACACGTACGTAAAGGCTAACAAAACACAGACAGTAGCTGTGCTGAAAACTACAGAATCCTACCGAAAGAAACACAACCAAAGAAGGGCTAAGTAAACGGAGGGAGATGCCGTGTCCCCAGATTAGAAGACTCAACAGAGTGAAGGGTTTAATTCTCCAAAAATTGATCCGCAGGTATAATGCAATTCTTATCAAAACTGAGCAAGGCTTTTTGTAGATATAGACAAGCTTTAGTCTAAAATTTATTTTTTTGCGTTTTTATTTATTTTTAAGAGACAGAGAGAGCACGTGCAAGCAGGGGAGGGGCACAGAGAGAGGAAGACAGAGGATCTGAAGCAGGCTCTGTCCTGACAACAGAGAGCACGATGTGGGACTCAAACTCACGAACCGTGAGATCATGACACTCAACCCGACTGAGCCACCCTGGTGCCCCAAGCGGAGTCTAAAATTTAAATGGAAATGCAAAAAACCAGAAATAGCTAACCGCATTTTGAAAAAGAATACCAAAGGGGAAGGAGTCACTCTACCGATGAGAAGGCTTACAACGTAGCTAAAGTGATCAAGAGACTGGTCTGGCTGGACCCGTGGGACAGAAGACGGAGCCCTGAGTAGACCCATCCAATTACACCCAACTGCTTTCTGACAGCGATGAAAAGCTAACTCACTGGAGGAAGGAGAGTCTTTTCAACAGATCGTGCTGGAGGAATGGATCTCCAAGGGAAAGAAAGAAAAAAAAGCAATGTGACCTACATCCCATACTTCATACAACAACGAACCACAAATGGATCCGAGATTTAAATGATCATAAAACTTTCAGCAGAAAAGCTTCAGGACCTACAGCTAGGGGAAAAAAATTTAGACGTGACACCAAAAGCATGATCCACAAAAGGAAAAATTGACAAACTGAGCTTAATGAAAAACAATTTTCTTTTTGAGAGAGAGAGAGAGAGAGAGAGAGAGAGAGAGAGAGAGCGCACGCACACGCAAGAGCGCAAGCAGGGGAGGGGCAGACGGGGAGAGACAGAGACAATCTCTGTGCCCAGCGTGGAGCCCAGTGCGGGGCTCAATTGCACCATGAACTTAATCAAAACTTAAAACTTTTGCTCTCGAAGACTCTGCTGAGAAGGTGAAGAGGGAGGCTATCGACTGGGAGAAAACATTTGCAAACCACTCCTGCAACAAAGATCTGTGTCTACAGCATAAAATATTCTCAGTCAGTTGAGCGTCTGACTCTCGATTTCGGCTCAGGTCACGATCGCATGGCTGTGGGACCGAGTCCCACGTCGGGCCCTGTGATGACAGCTCGGAGCCTGCTTGGGACTCTCCGTCTCCCTCTGTCTCTGCCCCTGCCCCACTTGTGCAGACTCGTCCACACTCTCTATCAAAATAAATACACAGACATTGGAAAAAATAAAAAAAAAAAAGAATTCTCAAAAGTCACCAGTAAGATGAGACAAACTATCCAATTACAAAATGAGTAAAAGTGTTAGTTGTTTCACAAAAGAGGATACACACGTGGCAAAGAAGCACGCGAAAACAGACCCAACATCACGAGCTGTCAGAGGAATGTAAAACCACAAGAACACATCACCACCCACCTACCAACGGCAAGATAAAAAGAAAGCGATAACATCAAATGCTGGCAAGGATGCAGAGACTGGATCTCTCCTACATGGCTGGTGGGGACGTAAAATGGTACAGCCCGCAGAAGAGTCTGGTGGTTTCTTATAAAATGAAGCTTGCACTTGGTGTACAACCCAGCAATTGCACTCTTGGGCATCAACCCCGGTGGAAAGGAGACTCTGGTCGTACAAAAACCTCCACCAGTAACACTCAAACTGGAAACAACCCAGATGTCCTCCAGTGAGTAAATGGTTAAGCAAGCTGAGACACATCATCCCACAGCAATGAAACAGAACAAACTACTGAGACACACAAGTGGAATGAATCACCAGAGAATTATGTTGAGCAAAAAAAGCCGATCTCCGAAGATTGTATTTATGCGATTTCATTTGTGTGTCATTCTTGAAATGACAAAACTATAGAGAAAAAGAACATATTAATTATTGCCAGAGATAGGGGATGCGGAGGCGTGTGCGTGTGCGTCCATAAAAGAGTTGCAGGGGGAATCTTTGTGGACATGAAACTATTCTGTGTCTTGATTGTGGTGGTGGCCACATAAATCTACACGTGTTGACTTGGATGAACTACACACACAGCCACGCACGCACGTGTAATACTGGTGACAGCTCTATAAAGTCTGTTGATCGCATCAAATACCAAGTTCCTGGTTGTTTATACGGTATTGTCATATAAGATAACGTCAGTGGGGAAAATTGGGGGAAGAGAAGATAGTCTGCGCTAGGTTTCGTAACTTCCCGTGACTCTACAATTACTACAGAATAAGAAAAAAATTTGTAAAGTGGGGCGCCTGGGTGGCTCAGCCGGCTGAGCGTCCGACTTCGGCTCAGGTCACGATCTTGCAGTTCGTGGATTCGAGCCCCGCATCGGGCTCTGTGCTGATGGCTCAGAGCCTGGAGCTGCTTCGGATTCTGTGTCTCCTTCTTTCTCTGCCCCTCCTCCACTTGCGCTCGTCTCTCTGTCTCTCAAAAATGAATAAACATTCATTTTTCATTCATGATTCATTAACACGAATAAACATTCATTCACGATTAATTTTCTTCCCATTCCTTTCTAAATTTTTTATATAGAAATATAAAACTGATCAAGACCCAGCCTTCTCTATAAGGAAATTTAAAAATAGTAAAGTCTCCTCACTAACCATCATTGTGGGATTCCTGTGCTCACCCACTGCTGTCCTATCCAGCAACACTGAAACACTATGGGAAGTTTAGGCAAAATTAGCTGTGAGCTAATCAAGCAAATAAAATCCTGCTGCAAGAAAACAAAACAAAACAATACAAAACAAAACAAAACAGAAGCCAGCATTAAATAATTTGGATGCCATCTCTGGATGTGAAGAATAAGCCTACCATTTGGTGGAAAAGAAAGGTTCAACGTTTTTAAAGCTATTAAAATTTTTAGACTCAACATGCAAAGTCCCTCTTGTGGATGAACACAAAATTCGCAGTCAGGGAGCACATGGTAAGCAATATGGAGACCACACATATGTGCCAGCCCGGCAGGTGGCCAGTGAGTTCACAGATTATTTTCCTGGGACACAGGGTATTTGGGGGTAGGCGGCAGGAATTTACTGGAAACCGACAAACAAAACGCTGGTCTAAAAGTGAGATTAGAGATGAATGTCCGTTGTAGCAAATTAAACAACCGAGTTGAGTGTGATAAATTTCTCCTAAATAGGTTTGTAGATATAAATATGAAGAGTTTACATTTTTTCCTTGACTAGTCATGAGTAGTAACCCAAGCAAAATCACGCGTCGTGTTGGATCAACACTCCCGGCATCTCTGAGGGACCGTGCCCCCATACAAGGCTAAAGCACGATTCGGTACTTGGGGCAACGGAGGACAACCATTTCTGCCGATACTCGGGTCCCAGCAGTTTTCCAGTTTCCTGCCAAAAGTATATCATCCCCAAATCCCCTTGGAGGAGACCGCTGAGTTGGTCGTCAGAGTTTCAGAACACAGGTTTCACGTAACAGGTCTGCCGTATACACGATTTTCGTATCTCGATGATTCTGATAAACAGAATCCAGGCAGAAAACGATCACGAACTTCAGAATGAAGTTTAAACAATTTCAGCGGTAACGTGCAGATTGGTTTTTACCGGTTTCCGTTGAAACGATGAAACTTCTGGTGAAAAACCTCATTGAAAGAAGTTACTGAGTAACATCCCTCTTTTGGTTTTTAAGCCATCTTAGTTGACATTTTAGAAGATTACAAAGCGGGGCGCCTGGGTGGCTCGTCGGTTAAGTGTCTGACTCTTGATTTCAGCTCGGGTCATGATCTCATGGTTCATGGGTTCAAGCCCTGGGTCAGGGCGTAGAGCCTGCTTGGGATTCTCTCTCTCTCCCTTTCTCTCTGCCCGCCTCCCTTTGCCCCTCCCCTGCTTACACACGTGCTCTCTCTCTCAAAAAAATAAGTAAAAGCTAAAAATAAAATATAAAAAATAATAAAATTCACTGCTCCCACCCCGAGGGGGGGGGTGGGGGGGGAACTGGGGTCTGGAACTGGGAGGACCTGGCCCAAGATGATGGAATCACATGGAATTAAGCAAACTCGAACTCTACACGTGCAGTCGTTTCTGCCAAGATGAGCTATGAATTACAGATTCCCATAGTCACGAGCGCAGAGGAAGCATTTCAGCGGAGCAGACAAACAGCGTGGTTTTCACAACGCATCCTTCTGGACGGCGTCTCACTCGGCAGGTCACTGCCATCCACCTGCACCGTCCTTCACAGAACACCGAAGACTGAGACTCTAAACACCCAGTGTGGGGCCGACCGAGGCATCGGGACAATGACAGTTTTGCCCCCCAGGAGACAGACTTCATCTGCCTAAGGTTCCTGGTTACGTGGTGACCTGTGACGCTGTTTGGAAGAAGCTCGGTGACCCGGCAGACGCTTCTCAGGGAAACTGGAGGTTAGTGCAGGGTGAGTGCACTTTCAGTTGACTCCTCCAGGGTCCTGGCCCCTTGGTGCCAGCACCCATTCTGTTCTCGGCGGCACCCTCCTATGCAGCGTCTGGCACACGGAATTCACTCGGTAAGTGTCTGTGCAGGAATAAACACATACCTTCTGGTGGCTTTAAAGCGCATCAAACACCCTCCCGTTTGGCCCTGCGCAGGATGCCCTGCGTCAGTCTGCAAACCACACGTGTGGCAGGACCACACCAACCTGATGAGGGTCGACCCTGCTTGTGACGTCAGGGCATGGGCTCCGGAACCTTCCCTCCACGTGGAGTCATCACTTGCATTATATGCAATTCCTAATTTCAAAGAAGTCATACTCTAAAAGTATTTTTGACTTTTATTTATTTATCTTGAGAGAGAGAGAGCGAGCACATGTGCGATCTTGAGCAGGGGAGGGGCAGAGAGAGAGAGAGGGAGAGAGAGAATCCCAAGCAGGCTCCACGCTGTCGGTATAGACCCCGATTCGGGGCCCCATCCCATGAACAGTGAGATCATGACCTGAGCCGAAATCAAAAGTCAGACGTTTAGCCGACTGAGCCACCGAGGCGCCCCTAAAAATTTTTTAAGAGCCTACCAGCTTGGGGTTTTACCAAAACGCTCAGCCAGGCTCAACAAGTCTGGGTGGCATCTCACCGCCCATGGAGATCACACGCTCTGTCTGTAACAGACCCAAGTGATGCTGGAGAAAAACCCCCAAAACCGTCCTGAAGCTCTGGTGGTCATGTGCCGAAAAGCTAACCTTTTCCGCTAGAAAAATGGTGTGAACGCTTGTTTACAAAACCCATCAGCTGAGGCCATTACTCTGAACCACGGCGTGGAAGTTCTATCATTTCCTACGCACACAGAAGGCCAGGTCTTCATCCAGTGACACAGCAGTGATGGACCAGCCACGACATGTAATCCCTGAACTTTGGTCCTGGCAACAGCTGCGGGCGCTCCACGGCCCCGCCTGTCAGTTCTGGGGTAAAGCTACGACGTGTGATCAACTGGGCTCCATCAGCGGCTTAAGATCGGAATGGTTCCACAATCGCGAGCATGGGAGCACACTAATATATTGTTGAATTAAGAGTTCTCCAGGTAGAACTCATATGCTGTAGGTGTCAGGTGTCTCGGCCGCTCGTGTTTATTCACACGCCTTTTGTTTTTGGCTCAACTCCCTGATACAAGACAACGCTCAGAAGGAACAGAATTCGTTGGAACGCAAAGGCAACCACTGGTGGTGTTGGCGAGCGGCGATCGTAGGAAGGGCACCTGGGGACAGCTCGGCTAGTGCAATGCCCCCCCGCCCCCCAACTGCTGCACAGCACCCCACCTCTCTCCTGTGCCCCGCCCTGACTCAACTGTCACACTGGCTCACCTCATCGCTGAGGACGCTGTTACCGAGCCAAATGCAAGGAACTACTTTAAACGGACGTGGCTGATTTCTGCCACAATTGTAGTTTCCAAAAGAAAACCAGTCTGCTTTCGGGTTTCTGAATGTTTCCAAATCGTTCTTCTTTCCCAGAATGACAGCTCTGGAACATGCGTGCAAATCCCACTGACATTTGCATGTATCCTCGGATCTCACCCAAGGCTGAGCCCCACTGAAAAATACTTGGGTTAGGTCCACGTCTGTTTGTGGGCCCCAAGGATGTGTGTATCAGGGTGAGGTCTCGCCAGCGTGGCTGCAATCGCACCAAACCCTGGGTGTGTGTGTGTGGGGGGGGCTGTACGGAATGATCTAGTGCGGTCCTGGGAGCTGCCATCACTGAGCCAACGGACCCACTGCTAAGTTCTGGCCACCCCTTCCCACAGACGGACACACGGAGCCTACCCTCACACCTTCCAGACGATCGTTACCCGGGAAGTTGGACCAGTGCTTTCCCCAAGTAAGAGCGCCGCGAATTTTCACGAGTCTGTGCAAATGTGAGCTTCTGTATCAGGCCTGGGGACTGCTGTATTCCCAGAAGGCCGGGCAGCTTTGAGACAGCCCGTGCCTCTCTGGTTGTGAAAGTGGCTGCAAACAATCAGCCGTGAGGCCAGGAGCTGGTGACAGCATAAAGACCCCACAGGGTTTCTGAGCTATCGTCCGTCCCGTTTAGGGGGGCAGCGAGCACGGTCAGAGACCAGGAGGAAGGATGGAGTCACCAGGCCTCCCCTGAGGAGGCAGGGCCAGCGAGGGCGTCATCTCCCTTGGCTGCGGTCCTCAAAGGGCACCAGGTGCGACCTTCCATCAGGGCAAACCTGACCTGGGATGGAAACACCCAGTCAAGGCAACGCCTCTCCACGACCCTGCCAGCAACTTCCCTGTGAGCCAACACACACGCACACACACACACGCACGCACACACACACGACAGGTGCTCAGGGCCCAGCGAGTGAAAAGCAGTCATGGGTCTTACAAACGGTAACCGGTAACATAGGAAACCTGATTTTGAAAGGAGTTTAGGGATTTATTTTTCCGAGAAATTTCCCGTGTCGCTAAAATACCGTGCAAGTGACAGCAGAAAACACGCGTTCAGTAAACACCATGCTAAATTACCGACTTTTTCCAGCACTTTTGGCTCAAGTGTACCACACTGGCTTGACCCAGGAACAAGCCATCTGAGCAACTCTGTCCTCCTCGTAGGTGCGTGCATCTCGTACGGAGGGAGAAGGGCGACCTTCTCCGAGTCAGAGGCCCCGGTGGGACGGGACGGCCGCGCCCGATCCCGCAGCCGGCAGGGAGCCCGACGGGAGGGCCCGCCAGCTCACCCCGCCAAGTGCCCGCACCTACACGCAACTTTTGTTCGGCGGTCCGCCTGATCACGTGACGTACTTGCCGTCCGCCCTACACGTCCCTTCTGTTTCCAGCTCATCGCCAATTTTAAAGAGCTTCTGAAGCAGATGAAAATAAAAGTTGACAAATTCCTTGATGATTTTTTCCCCCTTTTGACGGCTGCCTTTTCATCGTCTAGCTCACCTGTATTCTTTAACGTGAAGTGTTTTGAATATTTCCTTTCTGTTGTAGGAGTTCTCCTTCCGACACTAGAAACACGGGCATTTCTCTCATGTACAAATGACACAGTCTAGAGAGGCGGAAACAAGACTCCGGGACTTTCCACCCAGGAAAGTTTGGCACGTTCTCGGGGTCACCCGATCAAGGTGAGGCCAACTTCCCAAGTGGCTCTGAGCAGCCAGCTCGTGTTTTAACTGGCCCGAGTGACAAGGACGAGGTGGTGGCTTTAGGACACACGGTCCCCTTTTCGTATCTGGGCTGTCCGTGTGTGGGCCGTGAAAATGCTTTCAAAGCTGATCAATTTCATGAGTCATCAAGGGGCTTGTATTGAGTTGCCCACTTAAAGGCTATACGGGGGGACAGAGTGGGCAGCCAAAGACTCCGGGATAAAGCAGGAGAGGGCGGACTCTGCTCCTGAAGTAAATCTCCAACATTAACGAGAGAAAAGGAAAGCCAATGTTCTACAACAATCTCACCAGAAGCCACACTTCGTGTGCTACAATGTAACATCTTAAACAACGAAGATGTGCTCGCCAGCGGCCAATTTTATTGTAATGCTAAAACGAATCTGACCAGTGATGGCAGGTGAACCCTTCACAGGGGACCCTTACAAAAGCTTCAAAGTGCTAAGACTGGTCCGGGCAAGTCTGGGCCTGTGACAGGAGCACCTGCTGATGAAGTGCTCGGCCACCTGCTGAGGGACGACTGGCCCCGCTGCCCGTCCAGAAGGGCATCGCTGAGCCTGCTTGGCCTCCCAGGCGTATATGCTGCAAGGTAAATATGCTCCCTCGGAACGTCGTGGCCCCTCCGAGCGCTCCCCACCAGGCCTGAGGCCAGCTCTGTTTCCCAGCTGTGCTGTCACCTTGTGGGAGACGACAGCCAGCCCCAGGCGGTTCAGACTTCCATCAGCGGTTGGTGCCACCAGCCGGTGAACTATCCCTGGGAGCCCAGCCCCAGATCAGCCGGCTTGGGAGAACCAGCGTGGGCGGGGCCTGGTGGAGTGGGGCCCCCATGGAGTATTCTCTGGGGTGGCATCCTCTGAACTCTTTTCGAGGACACGGGATTCCAAATGGTTCCTGCCTCACCTCGGACTCCTTCGGGAGACGTCACCTGTGAGCTCCTGTGGCCAGAATGCAGGCAGGGACATCACCAGGAGCGGCGTTTCCTTGTCCTGGTGTAAAACTACCATGCAGTTCTCATAACTACCTCTCGAGAGACATGTGACTGGATACTTGCGGTAGAGATAAAGAACGGAGAGGTTTTCACACGAATCCAGCCTAGAATTCGGCAATTCATCTGCCAGGTACCGGGGGTGTGTAACCGTGTGTGGTTTCATCAGGGCGCGTGCGGCTAAGGCCTCGTCACCGCCTGTCACAGTCGCTAAGGCCACCTTCCTTCTCAGCATTGTACTACGCTGGGCGGAGCCTACGTCAGCGTCATTTCCAGAACATTCTCCTTGGAAGTGTTCCCAGGCTGTTCCCTGGCATCTCCAGACGGACCCTCGCATGAGCCTGAGGACCCGCTCGACAAGCACGAGCGCCCGGGGCTCCGCACCCCCGGGTCTCCCGCCCTCCCTCCAAGTCCTGCCGGCCTTTGCCCGCGGATGGAGGAACCCAGGCCGCCACAGTCCCCCTGCCCCGGCGGTTCTGATGCTGGTGCCAGAGACGCTGCCTCCAGATGTGGTGGGTGGTTCTGTTTCTGGATGACTCGGGGGTCTCACGTGAGGCAGAGCCTGGGTGGCGACCAGGGCGCTCTCTGGGCCGCCCTCTACCGCCTGCCTGCCCCGCGTCCTCGCTTGTGGCCAGTCTCGGCAGTTCTCGGCATTGCCCGACCCTGTCTGGAATCTCACAAGCCTCTGGGGAATAGGGGTCCTGCTCCCTTCTGGGCCCCCAGGCCTCCCGGCAGGGGGTCCCTCTCACTGGAGGTGGAGGGACAGGGTGAGGCTGCCTCCCAGCCTCACCCCTGCACCCACCCAGGCCCAGAGAAGCCAAGGGCTGGTGCAAGGTCACACAGCCAGCCCAGGAGAGGCACTGAGGGGCTGCAGAGGACCCAGGTTCCTCACACCGCAGACGGCCGACTGAGCCACAGGGTTTATCCCTCACATGTCAGTGACTCCCAAGAGAAAGGCTCTTCGTGTAACAGATGATAAACATAAACTGAAGGGCCTCGTTAGTCCAAAGAGTCGGGAGCTTCCAGAATGGGTCGGATGAATTAATGAATAAAAGCCCCTGATGTGCTAAGGGTGTCAATTAGAAGGCATTAAAGCCTCGGCGGTCCTCGTAACGCTCCTTCACAAAACACCTTTTTTGCTTCCTTCCTCCTACACTGGATTGACTCCAGCCACATCCATTGTGGAGAATCTGATGTTCTTTCTTAAAACTTTTTTTTTTTAACGTTTATTTTTTTTTGAGACAGAGAGAGACAGAGTGCAAGCAGGGGAGGGGCAGAGAGAGGGAGACACAGAATCCGAAACAGGCTCCAGGCTCTGAGCTGTCAGCACAGAGCCCGACGCGGGGCTCGAACTCCTGGACCGCGAGATCGTGACCTGGCTGAAGTCGGACGCTTAACCGACTGAGCCACCCAGGCGCCCCAATGCTTGTTTATTTTTGAGAGACAGAGCATGAACAGAGGAGGGTCAGAGAGAGGGAGACACAGAATCCAAAGCAGGCTCCAGGCTCTGAGCTGTCAGCACAGAGCCCGATGCAGGGCTCGAACTCATGGACCGCGAGATCATGACCTGAGCCCAAGTCGGCCGCTCAACCGACTGAGCCACCCAGGCGCCCCCTGATGTTCTTTCTAAGGCGGATTGGAGCACCGTGCTCCCGTCCCGCTGGGTCCTCGCCCCCCCCCCCCGGCGCCCCCCCCCCGGGGGGCCCGCGCACCCCCCCCCCCCCCCGGGCCAGCAGCACCGCCTCGATGTGCACTGCATCGGCCCCTCCCCCTAAAACCCGGTACGTTTTCCGTACATGGCCTTGGGCATCAGTGATTAC
>NW_024412429.1:2849993-2896470 GCF_014898765.1 Herpailurus yagouaroundi | reverse complement strand
GAGCATGAACAGAGGAGGGTCAGAGAGAGGGAGACACAGAATCCGAAGCAGGCTCCAGGCTCTGAGCTGTCAGCACAGAGCCCGACGCAGGGCTCGAACTCATGGACCGCGAGATCATGACCTGAGCCCAAGTCGGCCGCTCAACCGACTGAGCCACCCAGGCGCCCCCTGATGTTCTTTCTAAGGCGGATTGGAGCACCGTGCTCCCGTCCCGCTGGGTCCTCGCCCCCCCGCCCGTGCTCCCGTCCCGCTGGGTCCTCGCAACCCCCCCCCCCCCGGGCCAGCAGTACCGCCTCGATGTGCACTGCATCGGCCCCTCCCCCCAAAACCCGGTACGTTTTCCGTACATGGCCTTGGGCATCAGTGATTACCAAGGACGCTGTCTGTCGCAGGAAGATCCATGCCCAGTGACTCAAAACCAAAAGGAAAAGTGCATGAAGACAAGCAAACCCCCAAAGGGGAACCGAGAAAAAGATGACTAATTCTGGTCCGTTTCCCCAGACTCCAGTTTAGCGAAAGTGCGTCCACTTGGACTGATTAACCACGGAGCAATGTCAACGTGTGAACAGAACTAATCATCCAGGAAGGTGATTTTTGACCAGGAAACCAGCTTGGAACAGAGTAATTTCGGAGGGGCTGACAGGGCCGCTCACACACGCACAGATCTCTGGCCTGAGCCTGGGGTGTGTGAAGGCATGGGACACACTCCCGGCCCGCCTGGGCTGGCCAGTCGGCTCGAGGAAACCCTCGGTGCCCCCATGGAACGCGCAGAAGTTCCCAGACCAGTAGAGCACAGGGGGTTAACTTCTTTCAGGCCATCTATGACAAACGTAAACTTCACCAGGCTCTGCTGAAATAATGGCCAAGAGATACCTATTTCCTGCATCTTTTTTTTTCTTTTTAATGTTTATTTTGGGGGGGGGGGGAGAGAGAACGAACTTGAGTGGGGGAGGGGCAGAGGGAGAGAGGGAGACACAGAATCTGAAACAGGCTCCAGCCTCTGAGCTGTCAGCACAGAGCCCGACGCGGGGCCCAAACTCACGGACCGTGAGATCATGACCTGTAACTGACTGAGCCCCCCAGGCACCCCTCCTGCATCTAAATCTAAAAACCAACCCATCTGGGACAGGAGCACACACCAGAAGTGGAATTAGCCCACGATGCAGCATCCACACCAGCACAGGAATGCCTCCTGGGAGTCCAAGGCAGGGTCACCTCTCGAGTCTGGGGGGGCTGGAGGACAGACCCCTGTTGCCCAGGGAGCCCCCCCGCCTGCTGGTTTAAGAGTCTCCCCATAGCTACTGTTCCCTGCTCTCGGTAAACACCAAAGGGAAGTAGGTTGCACACAACAACTTTCCGGGACAGAAATCCTTGGGAATACGATGAAATCATGGCATCTCCTTCCCAGAAAAGCACACGGGTACACATCCACCTGGAAGGTGTCCTAGAATGCCCAGAATTCCTGAGACCCATCCACAGAAGCCCTAGTCAAGGATGCCTGAACTTAAGAGGACCACATTAAAGGGAAACTGAATCCAGACTCCATAGTAATTGACTCTTACGTTTTGGGGCTGAATTCATTTCCGTGTCTCTGAAACACATCAGACTTCAGAAAATCCAGCCAACCTGCAGCCTGGAGGGAGAGTCTGACTGTCACAAGTAACTGTGTCACCGGTGGCCACAGCACAGACCTCAAGCCTTCTCTGATAGGGGCCGCCTAGGGTTTTCGGTAAAATTCAAGAGACTAGAAAACAAGCAAGCAAGTGAAAAGTGGTTGTGGGCAAAGAACATACTTCAAATCAGAAAATCCGGGTTTCACGGTAAATTCTGCGTCTTGCTGGTTTTATGATTTTGGACAACTGAGTGAGCCAGTTTCACTTATCAAATACTGTATGTTCAAAGTGTATTGAAAAGATTAAACTGACTTTAGTAAATGTATGCAAAAATATTACGTTGTGGATTTACTAACAACGGAATTCATTGGAAGGAAATAAAAAACCAGCCAGGAAAGTCTGTAAGATAAACACAAGTTTACCCGAAATACGTGATCGCACAGAGCTCCTCTCTCTCAGAGCGGGTCTCTCCGGAACAACCCTCCACCCACAGGTCCCAGAAGCGCCACCTGAGAAGCAGGGGCTGGTCTCAATCGGGGCGCCTCTCCCTGCCCCGGCAGTGACATCCCTTCTCTGCAGGTGTCAGAACAGGAGTCCGTGGGTGTTGTGGCCTTGGCCATGGGGCTGCCTGCAGGTTCCTCTCCCTTTCTGCGTCTCGTCTCCGGGTTTGTGGTGTCCCTTCCTGTGGAAGGGCCTGTGTGGCTTGGGGACGGCAGGACCTCCCTTCCGACGGCCGCACCTGCTCTGGGTGGTCTGCGAAGCCTTCCTGAGCTCTGCTCCGGGCTGTCCCTCCAGACCTGCCCGCCTGCGGGTCTTTCCGAGGCCACGCTTCCCCAGGCGAGAGCTCCCAGGTGCCCTCGGCCCTCGGCGGACACGCTCTCCTGTGAGGACCTACCCGGCCACCCATGTGGCAGCTGTACAGACAACATGGAACGAGCCTCGTGGGCTGCTGTCTAGATGCAGGAATTTATGTCACCCTCTGGGGTGACATCAATCCTCCACTGTGATTCGGGAAAGGAAGGACTGGTAAAACGTCGCCGGGGAGACATCCCCTTGGAAACCACATGTCTCCCCAGCACCGAGTTGGTGCTCTTTCCTTGAAAAGCATCTTTGGTTCGTCCCACACAGCTGCTGGGCGAGAGATGCTGCTTATTCTGAAATTCTGCCATCCTGGGAGAGAAGTCTGGTTTGTACTTGGACTGCTTAACGACGCACCCAGAATGACGGGATTCACAGCAGCGATTTTTAAACTTTTCTCACTTTGGGGTCCTAAATCTCAGGATCCAAGAGTTGGTTAGACAGTTATCCCTTGGAAGAAAGTTCAGGAAGTCATATATAGATGTGGGGAAGAGGTGCCCAGCGACAGGATGATCTGAGAACACGTCACATGCTACGCAGCCTGAGGTTCTGTGCTTTGTACATTAAATGACTCGACGCCTTTGCTCTGTGCTGGGCTAACTCCCAGGGACACCACCGTGGTTCACCTGGCCTCTGCCCCAAGCCAGACTCACAGGAAAGGCTCCAAAGCCCTGGGGGACAGCACTGTGCACAGGCAGGTCCTGGGGGGGTTTAGTACAGGCTCCCGCGCCTTGTGGATGAGAGGACAAAAGGGTCATTTGATATGGTCTCAGTTGCCTTCTGTCAACCTACACGACAGGAAGGCATTTCGACAGCGACACCACAGTCAGAAATGAACGTTGCCAACGACGATGCTTTTAACTTTTGTTTCTTGTATTCCACCTGCAAAAGCAAAAACAAAAAAATCCCCCCAAAACTACAGCACTTGCAAAGACACACGTAATTACCGTCATTACTTAATACTCCCCTAGAACTTCTAGAAAATGCAATGAGCACAGAAACAGAAATTAGAACTAAGAATGTAGCTCGGAGGCTGGCTGCGTGTACATTCAGCATGCGGAGGACCTATGCCAAAGTAAGTACGTTAGATTTAATAATAGAGGGTTTGGATGCAAAACAAGAGAGACGATTCATTCTTAAACATCAAAATTAGCAAGGAAGTGAACGCAACAGATAACATTGTTACCTGGAAGCCAGATAACATTCGAAGGGGAATAAAATATGAAAAATGGCAACTAAAGGGTATTTAGAAAGTATTTTAAGACATGACAGAGACACGGACACATCGGAGTAAGGAGAAAGACAAGCCAGTGACACAGTGTTGCCCATTCTTTCCAACCCAACGGCCGTTTAACCTAGTTTGAATCCAAATTATAAGGGGCTTCTTCAGGGATTTAAAAATGACAGATTTGAGGGCACCTGGGTGGCTCACTCAGTTAAGCATCCGACTTCAGCTCAGGTCATGATCTCGTGGTTCATGAGTTCGAGCCCCGCGTCCGGGTCTGTGCTGACAGCTCGGAGCCTGGAGCCTGCTTGGGATTCTGTGTCTCCCTCTCTCTCTGCCCCTCCCCGTTCCTGCTGTGTCTTTCTCAAAAAGAAATAAAAAAATATAAAAAAAAAACAAAACAATAAAAATGACAAATTTGGGGCGTCTGGGTGGGCTTAGTCAGTTAAGCATCTGACTCTTGGTTTCAGCTTATGTCACGATCTCATGGGTTCATGAGTTTGAGCCCCGAGTTGGGCTCCACACTGTCAGTGTGTGGGGCCTGCTTGGAATTCTCTCTCTCTCTCTGTGCCTCCTCATTCTCTCTCTCAAAATAAATAAATAAACTTAAAAAAATTAAAATGACACATTTAGCTAAACTATGTATGAAATAACGATGAATACCATAGAAATTTGGGGGAAATAAAAAGCATTCCGGGAGAATTTGCCCTCTGGGGCACTACACTGTGTTGTAAATCTACAGCAGTTACAACAGTGATGGACCGATGTGGCGGGTGCTGGGCCGACGGGGCAGGACCGAGGCCCGGAGCAGGCCCCTGTGACACAAGAGCCGAAAACACGAGGGAGGAGCCAGCCTCCGGTGACGGGGAGGCCAGCCCACCTCCAGCCGACACCAGACCCTGACGTACCTCCCCGACGGTCTAGCGCCGAACGCACACACACACCAACACACACTCCGTATGAAAAATCCGGGAAAATACAAGCAAGGACATCACTGTTTGCAGTTGAGGGAAGGAAGGAGTCTAAAAGCCATGGGAACAGAAAGAAAAATATTTAACCACATAAGAAATTCTAAAATTTGTAAGCAATTCATAAACACCACCAAAAGGCCAGTGACAAACTGGGAAAATACTCGGAATGAAAACAATAGTGTGTGTGGGGTGTGTGTGTGTGTGTGTGTGTGTGTGTGTGTGTGTGTGTGGGTGTGTGTGTGTGTGGGTGTGTGTGTGCGTGTGTATGTGCACGCGTGCTCAAAGCAAAAAGCACTCCATGGAGTAACGGTTTCCAACTGAGGAAGTCAAAAATCCAACGAAGGTACTTCCTAAAGTAGCCTCACCAGCTATCACAGACCTAAACTTCAACACAGGAGGCCCCGGGCTCATCTCTCCACATAACGAAGACGCTGAAAATAAAAACATCTCGTGTTTGCCAGACTGTAGGGACCACGTGCTGGTGGTGCAGGGCCAGACACGTTCACCATGCGCTCCGGAATGTCCCCAAATATTCAATAGTTAGGTCCGAGTGGTGGGATGGAGGAGGGATTCCAGCGTTCTCGATAGTCTTCTGCATTCTGGTGTCGGGTCTCCCATGTGCTAGTTAATAAATTTTGGCGAAGAAAAGGGTTTCACGTGTCTGACGTAAGCTTAGACAGTTACTAACTTTATACCAAGAAAAGAGCCAGGATGTTACGAAGCAGAAGTCGGTGTCAACACTGTCAACGTGCAGTAGTGATCCTGCCCCAGCAAAGGGGTGGCGGGTGCCTGGCACCTGTCGCCTGGCCAACACCCTGCGTGTGGAGCGGTGGCTGCTTGTGACGGCTTTCACGGGAACACAGAGGGGCGGGGGACACTCTCACGGATCGCAGGTGAAGCCGCTTCCTTCCTGGCACACGGCGGGGGGTGGGGGGTGGGCTGGCCCCTGGGTTGGAGGCGCACGGCCCGGCCCCTTGTGTCCCGGGGCGGTTCCCGGATGTAGGTTGTGAGCCAGGCCCTGTGTCGCTCTGGTCTGTCCCGTCCCCGACCCCGAGGGTGGCGGAGCTCCCACGGCGGCACCCCACCCCACTCTCACACAGGGTGCCAGATCACAGCGCTGTCTCCGGCGTCCCTCAAATTGCACCTTTGGGGTTTGCCGCTGCCTCTCTCCGGGAGGGAACGAGGGGACAGAGGCAGTGGGGGTGGCAAGAAGGGACGGGCCACCTCTGTACACACGGCCCCCCCTCCGTGCCCGGGGGACAGCGTGTCTGGAGTGCCAGGAGCCGCGTGGGAAGCGTCCCCTCCCTCTGCTGGGGACCTCTGGGTGGCCCCAGACACGGAGTCGATTTCGGAGATCCCTCTCCACTGGACGGGGCCGCCTGACTCTGGGTTCTTTCCGAAATGTAGGTCCACGTGCGTGGGGAGAGGACACGGGCAAGCTGGCAGGTGCACTCCTTCTCTCCTTGGGGACAGCATCCTGCTGCCGAGACAGACTGCCCTCCGTTCAAACGTGGGACAGCACAAAGCCCAGGAGCACAGTTCCTGCGGGGAAGGCGTCCAGGCGCCCCTGCGTGGCCCGCGTGGCCCGCGTGGCCGGCGGATCCACAGCGCCTGTCTCCGTAAAGCCACGCGAGTCTCGTCACGTGGACACGTGGAGCTGCTGGCCGTCCTGGTCTGGTGGCTTCCTGAGACCGGCCGGGCGTCATCGGTAAACACTGAAGTTCTCCCGCAGAGCCTGGGAGGGTGACTCCAGCCCGGGATGAACAAGCCGGGCAGGGAAGCAGCCTGGCGTTTTGCCGGTTGTGAAATAAAATTAAAGAGAGTTTTTAAAAATCTTAAAGAATTCAAAGGCAAAAGGTTTTCAGTTCTAATGAACTCAAAATAAAACCACATCAAGGGGGCACCTGCGTGGCTCAGTCAGTTCGGCCTCCGACTTCGGCTCAGGCTGCGATCTCACGGTTCGTGGGCTCGAGCCCCGCGTTGGACTCTGTGCTGACAGCTCGGAGCCCGGAGCCTGCTTCGGATTCTGTGTTTCCCCCTCTCTCTGCCCCTCCCCTGCTCACACTCTGTCTCTCAAACATAAATAAACATTTTAAAAACTTAAAGAAAGAAAAACGGAAGCAGTGAAGTGTAGCTCTGCACGATAATGGTTTCCGGGACGGGTTTTGTCCTCATACCTGCAGCGGCCGGCCGGCTGTTCACTGGCACTGGGCACCCCGCCCCCGCTCCCTGGTGATGACATCCCACCAAGAGAGACCCTCGGGTCCGGTCGGGCACGACTGACAGGGTACGCCTTGCACCCAGGATGCGGGAACACCCCCCGGCCCGGGCACTGGGTGAGGACTGGGTGTCCCGTCTGCCGGGGGAGCAGGTGTGCAGACAGGAAACCTTCACAGCAATGAAAGTGGCTTCACGTGGGTGTATATACGGCCTCATTCCCTGCTTGAAAATCCACTCAAATCCCCTCCCTGAGTGTCCCACCCGATGCCCCCCCAGGCCTCTGTGACCTCCAGGCCGACCTCCACCCAGGCTCTGCCCCATCCTCCCTGCCCCAAATGAAAACCCCTCTCAGCACTTCTTACCCCCTACGGTGGGATTCAGTCATTCCCACACAGCCCAGCACAGACCCGGCCGATGTCAGGCCCCAGCTGAGGTCGCCTTCTATTTGAAGTACCACCGCTCATGTTCAGACGCGAACCAGTTTAGATGTCAAAGCCCCGAGGAAGTGTCACCTGAGTCTGGGCTGAGCAGGTGCGGCCCGGAGCAGGAGGCACGTCAGACAGGACACAGGACGACGCATGTCCAGTGCCATCAAAGGCTATCTGGATCCGTCAGGCTGGCTTCTGGGGTGCGGACTTTTTGAAACAAAGAATTGAAACAGGGACACGTCCAATGAAATCAAACTTCTACGGAGAACGAAAGACTTTATTTAAAAAAAAATTTTTTTTAATGTTTTATTTATTTTTGAGACCGAGAGAGAGACAGAGCATGAGCAGGGGAGGGGCAGAGAGAGAGGGAGACACAGAATCGGAAGCAGGCTCTGGGCTCTGAGCTCGAACTCACGAACTGTGAGATCATGACCTGAGCCGAAGTCGGATGCTCCACCGACTGAGCCACCCAGGCGCCCTGAGAACAAAAGACTTTAAAACCGCCGTCTTCTAAGCCATCGTACGGACTAGTCCGGCAGCGTGGCACCCGTGACCTCACTAAGCGGGCGGTGACGAGCACACCGTCCTCTCCCCAGAACAAACTGTATTTCACAACCTACGTGGATCTGTGGGAGTTATTTTTTATCTCAAGTTTTGTAGTATACTATGTATTCTTACCAAACTCATTGCATAACATAAATGAGAACAAAATGCAAAAGGCATCTATTCTACGGGAAAAAGTGCCAAAAATTATACAGATGGTAATAAAATCTCCATTATTAAAAACATTAGATGTGATTTCCATCTTAACTGAGAAAGCTGGAACATTTGAGAAAAGCTTTTGGAGAGGCTCTTACGAAAGGCATGCCATTAGAGAAGGAATGGGAAACGCCATAAAATACAGCAATGTACGAATAAGCCGGTTTTAAAACTTAAATATTGTTTGTCATTTGGGGTGGATGATGATTTGAAGGTTTGGGAAAAACGCCTCAGTACATTTTCATCCTGCGTGTTTTCTCCTACTTGGAAATTCATTTAACTTCCCATAATCTGATTGTTGACTTCTTTCATTCATAAGAAAAATCACTTAGGTGGGGCGCCTGGGTGGCTCAGTCGGTTAAGCGTCCGACCTCGGCTCAGGTAATGATCTCATCGTCCGTGAGTTCAAGCCCCCCACTGACAGAGGGGAGCCTGATGGGGGTTCTCTCTCTCTCCCTCTCTCCTGCTCTCTCTGTTCCTCCCCCACTCGTGCCTTCTCTCTTTCTCAGAATAAATAAATAAAGTTAAGGGGAAAAAAAAGAAAAATCACTTAGGGAGGGGTGGCTGCGTGGTTCGTTCAGTCAAGGTCACAATCTCACAGTTGTGGGACGGAGCCCCGAGTCAGGCTCTGGGTTGACAGTGTGAAACTGGTTAAGGCGCACACAAACTGAACTTGGCCAAACAAAATGGTTATTTCAATGTCAATTCTAATTAAGATAAAGCAATTTGATAAGTTTTCCTGTAAATTTGCATGTTTTTCAAAGTTTCATGTTTATACGACACATAATCAGTTCCTGGAAACTACCAAATGGCTATTTGTGGCCTAAAAGCACTGAAATTGTGCTTGTCCGGGAAGCACCTGGCCCTCATCGGTGGGCCTGATGTCCAGCATCCGTCACCAGGCCCACACGCCCACATCCTGGACAGACCAGCGCCCCTGGCCTCCCGCATATCTCAGCGACTAGACATCTCACGAGATCCTTGCACAACTTTAAGAGCACAGGGTGGGGGTAATCAGTCGTTGAGAAGCTGGTTATGGAAGAATTGAGTGTCCTGCACATTTTTCTTAAAGGCTGGGCCAGCACGGACACTCAGGCGAGCACACGTGCCTGGGCTCCCTCCGCTACCCAGACAGGGCAAGAGACGCCCTGAGAAACGTTTGCGTGACATGAGATGTCAAAACAACAACCCAAACCCCAAACCGAAGCTAAACCCATCGCATTCCTTTGGGAAGCTTATTAAAACATCACAAGATTGTGGGCTTCCTTCTCTGGGCGGCCGTGCAGGCTTTTGCCAGGCTCATTTCTTTCCAGGAAGCAGCGTGCAAAACGATGAATGGATGTGTTCAAGGAGAAATGTGCAAATTTGCCTGTTTTCATATTTTTCTACAGCCTTTTACTTTCCTAAATGTACGGGTCCTGTTTAACATCGACATAGCTCACAGTGAAAACACAGTCAATACGTTAGTTTCATTTAGAGTAATTGTAGAAGCCCACCCAGCGGTGACAAACACTCCAATACAAACTGACGTCTTGAGATCTATTTTACCGCCGGGTGACACCACATAGTTGTGCCGTGAACTACCGTCAATGAACAGAAAGCGCCTGGGGGCCGTAGGGACGCCATACGGCCCTCCACACGTCACAGACACCCTGTGTCGTGCACTGTGCCCCACTGTGTTCATTTGCACATCTGATTGTGATCGCATTTGTCACTCTCACGATTTTCCAACTGAAAGTTTGAATGAGACCAAACAGCCACGCTGCCAGGCCAAGTTATCAGCAAATACGTTCTTCGAAGAGCTGTGAACACAGAAATCACTCCCACGGGACTCCTTTCCCACTAAGCAGATCGTGAACGATCTAGTTGAAAGGTGATGTTGGTGCAGAAAGTCGGAAACGCGTAGCGCTGACTGCAGGGAAAAGGCAGGGTGAGCAAACAGGAGCGGGAAATCGAGGTCCCCCTGCACTGGGATGTTATTCCCTCTAGCTGCTTGGTCCAGACGCCCTCCCCTGTGGGAGGAGCTGGGGACTGCTCAGCTGTCTGTACTGATCACTTACAGTTCTCCAGTACCTCTGTCAGTCTTAGCACGGAACCTAATTCGGATGCTTATTTATAATTGCGGGCAATTGCCCAGGCTGTTTGCTAACGTTAAGGAGAAAAACTCAGTGACAATTAAAAAAAAAAAAAGTTTAAATTTTACTTAAATCCAAGTTAGTTAGCATATAGCATAATAATGATTTCAGGAGGAGACTTAGTGATTCATCACCTGTAGGCCTCTTTCAAAAAGGTTATTTTTAATAAGGCCTACAGATTACTCCATAGAATTACAAGGTTTATTCTGAAGTAATGCCACAGATCTAATGTAAGTCAGTTACACGTGGAGCCAAATCCCCTTAGTATCATCTTGAACAGAAATGCTTCTGGGGCCAAGGGTGGGCAATGTGGGCCTCCCGGCCTGGACTACATTTCCCAGCGCCCCTTGGGGCCAAGTGTGGTCACGTGACTGGTTCTGGCCAATGGGAGAAGAGCGGTGGTGTGCTTTAAGAAGTGGCTGCCCCCTTCTTCAGTGTCTCCACCTACCAGGGGAGTGGGGGGCTGTCCAGGCCCTGGGGCTGGTGGAGCCTGGACCCATCATCGAGAAGAAAACCAGGCTCTGACCAGAAACGCTGACATCAGACAGATACTGGGGCAAGAAATGAACTTTTTCTTCCACCAACTCACTGCAATATCCTCTACGGTGCTGCACTAAAACACCGACCAGGGCCAGAGCACCCGTTACCCTGCGCCCGAGAGGCGCTGGGTTAGCCTGACGCCTGAGTGTGTGCACTGCCTGGGACTCGGAAAAGCCACTCAAGAAGCAGGAAACACAAGCCGGGGGCTCCTCTCTGCTCTTGCGAGGGAAATGCATCACCAGAATCAACTCTCACTGTGACATCAGGCAGTGTACCTGACCTCCCTTCTCTCCTTCGTGGAGCGGGGCGATCTGGCCTTGACGGGGTACCCTGAGAAATGAATGAGCTAACACATGCATAACACCCGCTCTACCTGGTGCAGCCTCAAAATATTACTCGTCATAATAAACATTATTATTATTATTATTATTATTATTCCTGAATATCTGATACAGTAATCTAGTATCTTCCTTGGAAAAGTTTCTGCTTCTGCAATAAAATATCAAAAAAGCAGATCATCATAAAGTAAATATAATATGGAAGATGAAGGGCCCAAATCTCTGAAAAAGTAAATCGTGAGATGATAAAACTCAAGGTTTGGTCTTACTGGAATTTTCTTTCCTCTTTTTTAACGTTTATTTATTTTTGAGAGAGAGAGAGAGTGAGAGAGACAGAGCGTGAGCAGAGGAGGGGCACAGAGAGAAAGACACATAGAATCTGAAGCAGGCTCCAGGCTCTGAGCCGTCTGCACACAGCCTGACATAGGGTTCGAACTCACGAACCTGAGATCATGACCTAAACCGAAGTCGGAGACGTAACCGACTGAGCCTCCCAGGCGCCCCAGGAATTTTCAATCATCTGACTTTCTCCGGGCTTGTATGGCGGGCACGGTGCATATGGCACAAATTCACAAATACTGCGATCCACAGTGACGCGGGGCGCCCCGTGGAGAAGGCGGGAGCCAGCACCATCAGGCTCTGCCCTGGGCTGCTTTCGGGGTGGGATTTGAAAACAGGGAGAGTGACTCTCAAAACATTTGCTGCACGTTGGCGGGGGGGTGGGGGGAGCAGAATCAAATCTGTTCACGGATCTACTCAGGGTGCCCTTTACAAGCCGTGCCACGTGGTAGCTGCTCAGGAAAATGAGGTGCGGAGAGAACGAGTCACGGCTGTAGCTCCGGGCAGGCAGCTCAGCCAGACGCGGGGGCATCTGGGGCTTCCTGCCCCCGGAACTCGGGGTCTCAGAGGGCTCCCCTGGGTGCCCCACTCCGCGGCGGCCGGAGCCGTGCACCCCGCACGCGGCAGAGACACTGGGCTCCAGTGTCTCCTCCTTCCGGCCCGGCCAGGCGGACGGGGCTCAGCCTGGGAGCAGTTTTCCACCTGGGGACTTGCCACCCTGCCTGCACAGGATTCATATCGCTGCAGAAAAACCGTCAGGGCAACACTGGATCCCGAGATCTCTGTTCCAAGAACCGTTGACGTCGCCGCCTGGGTGATGGAGGAATAATCAGCAGCCTGGGCTCTCCCGGGCGGTCCTGATGATGGACACAGGGGTTCCTGGAGGCCCAGGCCCTGAGACGCCAGGAGGTGCACCCACACCCTGATAATAACGGTGCTGCACACTCAGGCCCACGTCCGGGAAACATATTTCGTTCACCGCCAACGTGACGGCCGGGGACCATGTACTGGATCTCGGGCTGACCGCTGGCACTCAGGACAAGTCACTGGGCAAGGAATACAATGGCTGTCCCGGGCCTGTTTCCAAGCTGGGAGGCGGGCCGTGGGTGGCTCAGGGAATCTAGGTGGTGGGTGGCCAGGGAGTGGGCTCTGTGCAGAACAAGAGGAAAAATCTCTCAGTCTTTGATGAATCATCATCGCTGAAATTAGTAACATACCTCCCAGGGATCTCGAGCTGTTGCCACGCTTTCAGAAGTGAAGTGCTTTCAAAGAGAGCCCAGGCCTTCTGGAAACAGATGGTCAGACTGAAATGAAAATACTGGCCGCGGGGCCACACGGCCCCTCGCCGCCAGCGAGAGCCCGTTACGTTCCACAGCCAGCGTGGAAGGGAGTCAGCTCGACAGCTCGACAAGGAAGGGAGCGCGCCCCGGGCCCCCCTCGGCCCTCCTGCCTTCCATGCTCATTCTCACCTGGAGAAAGGAAACGATGGGTGACACGAGTCTGCGGAACCACCCGGACAAGTCTGCGGTCCTGTGGATGCACGCTCCACGTGCGTGCCGGTGCCCACCACACTGGAACCCGACACTCACCGGCCCGGCGGCCTGGCCTCTGTGGGCAGACACGGGTCCACTCTTCCCTGACGTGGGCACTGTGCCTTCACGCTGGAAATCAGGTGACGTTACTCAAGTTTGACGGAAAGGCGGCACTGACGACGCCATTCTGTCCTTGGTATGTTGTTTCATGCTTAGTTTTTTCTACGTCATGGACGGTAGGTGCCCAGAGGTACATCAGGAGACTGGAAGCCCTGGACTTTCAGCTTTTTGTGCTGGCTCCAGTGCCGACCCTAACCGAAAGGCGCTGACAAGGGACGCTGTGTTTGAGAGACACCACTTGTGTCCCCAGCGCCTCCTCATTCCAGCAGAGCATGTGATACCGGCCTCAGAAGGACTTTGATGGAATGTTTACGCCCATACAGACTGTATTCGTTAGAAGCGTTTTCAAAATGTCCAGCTCCCTTCATTTGTATACGGTATAAACTAAACTCTCGTAACGGGGACCGAACGGAGAGAAACTCGCGGTCTGACTGAGGGACGAGACCGTGTACCCCCAGATGAGACCCCCAAGGACTGGGACACGCGGCGTGGGATGCAGGGACGGTGAGAGCCACGGAGGTCAGGGCAGGGCCGGTGTGAGGAGGGCATGCTTCCAGGAACATCTGGGGAATTCGAAGACTGTGGCGGGGAGAGGGCGTTCAAGGTGGGGCAAAGCAGATGAGGCCAAAGACAGGAGCCGGGCTTGGCAAGCACTGTTTGGATAACAAAGACCAAGTCTTTCCGATTAGAGCAGGCTATTTGCCTTTGTGGGTTTTTTTGTCTGGTTTTACTTTTTTGTAGAAAACTTGGAAAGAGTGGACAATCAGATCAGAAACGTCTCGAGCACCAGCAGGAATGAGAGCCTTTACGGTATCTGGCAGAAAACGACATCAGTTTAAGACAATTCACGCGTCCCTGGATGTGACCTCAAACCGCCCCCAGATCTGGGAAAGAGAAGACCCTATTGCTGGCCATGGAACACCCACTTCAACCTCTAATACCTGGAGGCAGTGGAAAGGAAGCCAGGGTCCAGGGCTTGGCCGAGACGCTACCCCCGGCTTCCCGCTGAGTGCCGAAAGCGAATCTGAATGATGTCAGCACGTGGAGCAAAGCTTATGTGGAAATGGGGTCACTGCAAATGCACTCAGTGAACACGACGTCCTACTGTAGCAGGGTGGCCCTGATCCCACACACTGGTGTCCTCGTAAGAAGGCCACGTGGAGACAGCATGCAGGGGACAGTGTCCCGTGACAGCAGAGGCAGAGGTCAGAGGGGACAAGCCCAGGAAAGGCTGGACCCCTGGCAGCTGGAGAGGGTGTGGAAGGACCCGCCCCCAGGGGCTCCGAGGGGACCACAGCCTTGCAGACACCCTGATGTCAGACTTCCGGCCTCCAGACTGTGAGGGGGCAGGTTTCTGCCGTGGAAGCCCCCCGGTCCGGTGACGGCTGCCCAAGACGCCAACCCAGCACGCAGCAAGCACTGGCCGTCACTCACCGTCACCGGGACCCCGGCACGCACAGCGATGCGTCGTGACCACTGTGGGGTTTGCCTGCAGCGTACGATCAGGGCCCCGAAGCGTAGTTAACGATAACCAACCGCAAACTGAGCCCAACCAAAAGGACAGACGAGTCATTCGTAGCTGCAAGAACAGACAGCATCTGTGATCCAGGAACATTTCCGAGCTGCGAAAGTGAGAAAATGATGGGAGGGCCGCTTAATCGAAAAGCAACGACCCCGCCACCCTGCGCACAACCAGCCGGGATGTGGCGGAGGGCTAGAGAGTTTGCCGAAACCCCGCAGGGCGGGACAGAGAGGGGACTGGCTGGCCGGGGAGGAAGCGGATGTCGCAGGTCGGCAGACAGGGAGCTGTTTCCCAAGCACGGGAGGTCAACTGTTAGAAACAGCGGGCGCGGGGCCACAGTTAGAACAGCCGGATAACTGATGAGCACCTGTGCCGAGAAGAGTGGCTCCACGGACAGCATCGCGTGGGTGTGGTTGCCCACGGAGACCAGGAACACGAGAGCACCAACCAGGGAACACAACCCTACGAATTAGGCTCTTTGTCCCTCCCACCTGATACAAGGGAACTGAAGTAACTCACTAGTTACTTCCTGACTCGTAAGTGAGGGGCGGGAATCTGAACCCAGAACCCACAGTCAACGTTCTTGACCACTCCCCCAAGTGCCTGATACACAGGGGGAGAAGGAGAAGCACACCAGAACGCGACTGAGAGCCTGTCCCTTCATCAGACGGAGTGGAGAAAGGCCCAGAAAGAGAGGAGGGAGGGGGTGAGGGATGGCAGGCAGGTGGTCCAGGAGGAGGGGACTGCACTGAAGCACCTGCCTTCGAGAGAAGAAGGCATTCTTACCTGGCCACCTGGGGAGCTTCTGCCCACCTGCCGCCCACCCTTGCATTCTACAGGAACGCTGCCCTTGGACATGCCCTTCCTATTTATTTATTTATTTATTTATTTTCAACGTTTATTTATTTTTGGGACAGAGAGAGACAGAGCATGAACGGGGGAGGGGCAGAGAGAGAGGGAGACACAGAATCAGAAACAGGCTCCAGGCTCTGAGCCATCAGCCCAGAGCCCGACGCGGGGCTCGAACTCCCGGACCGCGAGATCGTGACCTGGCTGAAGCCGGACGCTCAACCGACTGCGCCACCCAGGCGCCCCTGCCCTTCCTTATTTAAAGGACAGGTGTGTTGAGAGAATAGACCATGCCAGTACCCTAACCTAATATATTCGTTTATTCATAAATAGGAACCAGTAACAAAGGATCCTTACGTCGGAGAACAAAACAGCGTCTGCACGAAATCTTGAGGGAAAGTATTTTGAGCCTCTAAGTCAACGTCTAGCTGCAGTGGTGATCACGCAAGAGGGCAAAACAAAGACATTTTAGGCATTCAGGATCTGAGCTGCTCACTCAGGTGAGAGGCGGGCAAAGCTGTGGAGCATGACCTGAGACCCAAGGCGGGGCTCAGAGGAGAAGTCAGGGGCCTCAGCAGCCAGTTTTCCTGAACAATCAATGGGTTTATTTTCATTCCAATCAGATCCCGACGTGTATTTTTGGAGCCTGAAAGAGAATTCTAAGCGTTTGGAAGAAACGCACTTTAAATAAGCCTCTACTAGCGGGCAAAGAGATGGGAAAAGCGGTACAACAGACTGGAATGGGACAGATCGGAAGACAAAGGGAAGTAAATCTGAGACTCTATGAAGAAAGCATAGGACAAAAGTAGCTTTTAAAATTGTGGGTGAGTAGCTATTTCCAACACGCACACACGATGCAGTCGTCTGGAATCACGGCGACGAAGTGTTAAAAGCGAACTGACGATGTGAGCAGCGTACGATAGGTGAGCGTCTCTCCAAAGCCCAGAATGATGCAGATCTTTCCTATTTAGGTACAAGGGTGAAGGAAGAAGTCACAAAGATGATTTACAAATCTGGCGACCTTAAAATTTGAAGCTGAGCTATATCAAAACGTTCCATAAAAAAAGGAAAGAGGCAAACTGGTTAAAAAAAAAAAAAAAGCAAAGGCAAGTTGCTGACATTCTTAATATGTAAAGAGTTCCTGCAAATTAATAAGAAAAAGACAAAGAGCTCCATGAAAAACGGCAAAGCTCCAAAGAGATGATTGACACTGACTAGTAATAATCGACATACGAACAAATTTCAAACTCACCGATACTTAAAAACAAACAAAAGCATTGAGCATTTTTACTGTATCAAACTGCTACAGGCAATAGAATAAGGACATGAGGGTTCTGAGAGACCAGGAAGGTAAACATCCTGGGAAATACTGGGATAGATGCTGGGATAAATGTGTAGAAAATAGAACTATCCATCAGTGCAACTGGCCCGGCAGGTCCACTGCTGAGAGTCTATCCTGAGAAAATAAAAGATGCACAGACAATTCATGGCCATGACCGCTCATCATAGTGTTTTTAATAATATAAAAATAGAAATGAATTCAGTGTTAAAAAAGGAAAATTAAATTCAGCCTTTATTTGAATGTGGCCATTATTTTTTAGCGTGTGGGCTATTCAGTGACATAAAAGAAATGCTGACGATGTACTGTAAGAGACAAAAGCAGATTGTGAAGCACTTTCCAGAGCGTGATTAAATTTTTTAACAGCTGCACATATGCGTACATGGGAAAGCACCAGATCGACCACGCCAGGGATTAGACAGGGGCTGCTGTGGAGGGGGAGACTGCAGAATATTTTAGTTTGGTTTTATTTAGTCCCCTCATCAGTTTTTGTAATAAACATGTATTATTTTAGAAATCAGAACAAAAAAAATCCTATAAAAAACTGTCAAATGCAAAAAAACAAGAAAACCCCCAAACAACAACAACCTTGCCATTTCAGACACGTGGCCTTTCCAACGATCTGTCCCAAAGCATCACGTCCATATTGCCTTTTTGTCGTAAGAGTAGTACTTGGCTGTGAGAACCCCAAAGTTATTCCCACTCAATATTTACTATGTGATCTGCTAACTGACAGAGACGGGTCGAAGGGTATTAAGACAGGAGATGGAAAACTTACAACTAAGTGGGGGGCATTCCCTTCGATTGATTATCACCACATCCATGAACAGGATCCCTTATCGGCTGGTCTGATGAGGCAAACATACCCAAGCCAATCGCAGATCAAGGCCTCCGGAAGTGGGCGGTCTCCTAGAATGTACTGGAATGGTATTCAATTCTACAATGCTCAACATAAGATAAGCCTGGAAGTAGAGATCAGGATCTCGCTGCAGAAATCCTTGAACGGTAACCGGGATCTGACCTTACGAGAAGAGAAAGGCTTTTGATGGGTTTAGAAGGTGCGCACTGACCAGGATGCCAGGGACGTCTCTCTGGAACTGGGGTGCGGCACAGTTTGCAAGGCGGAGAACCCCCAAGGCTGGGGTCCGGGGCCTGGGGCGGGTCACGAGGTGAGGACCAGGGAGGGAAGGAAGGAAGGGGGTAGATGCAGGTTTTATGGTAAAGGCCAGGTGTGCACTCCTGGACCTCGTTACAGGAGAAGAGTGTGGACTGGGACAGCGGTCCTGCCACAGACAGACCGAGATGTGGAGGAGGGAGGGGGGACTTTGGGGGATGTGGAAATTCTCCCTACAGGGCTGGGCAGCGGTGCAGACATGGCAAGCACAATCCTGGACGCACACGAGTGTGCCCACGTTCACCGAGGGAGGGATAAGCAGGTGGGAAGTGGACAGAGTGAGGGCCGGAGGAAGAAGGACGGGAGACGGGACGGTGGGACACGGCAGGCAAGGCCCGGGGGCCACGAAGGGGGAGCACGCCAAGGGGCCTGGAGTGTCCAAGGCCAGGCTGCCACATGCCGTTCTGGGGGGCAGTGAGCAGGTGCAGGTGCCCTGTCTGTGAAGGGAGGGGAGGCGGAGTGCGGAAGACCGAAGACCGAAAGACCAGCCAGTAGCCAGGACAGCGGGGCGACCCGGGTCCTTCCAGCACAGGCTCCAGAGTCTCGGCGAGGTGAGGCCAGAGGGACAGTGTTCCCCGGGAGGTAAGCGCGTCCAGCCAGTGGGGACACGCGTGCTGGAGGGCAAGGGGGAAACGGAGAGAAGGAAGAATTTCTCTTCCTGCAGAGAAAACATCGAGGGGCCGGTCGGGTGCACAGATGGAACGTTACATGAAAATGTCACTGATTTGGACAAGTGCTGCAGTGACCCGGACAATGTGCAAACACCGCCCGAGAGATGACAAAGCCAGAACCAAAACTGTCATCGGGTTTTCTCTGCATTTAACCAGCAGCACCGAAACAGGGCTTCTGAATCAGGAAACAGAAAGAGTCAAGAAATGCCCCCCCCCCCCCCCGGGGGCACGACCCCGGAAGAGGCGACACGCGGCCAGTGCGGGGGCCCTGCTGTCAACACGCGCTCCTCTCCGCGGATCCGGATCCGGAGCACACGGCCGCCGCATCGAGCCACCGCGATCACGCAGGAGCCCGAGCTTTGGCGCAAAGGGCGTCTGTCTTCCTCTGTTAAAATGCCCCACTCGGTTCCCGGTTAAGTGGGTCCACGAGCCGTCCCAGGGACATCTCCGGCAGCGGGCGCGGTTGGCTTTCACGGGCACCTGCCAGCCACAATCGTTGCTATTATTCCCCCTTAGTATCCACCTCGCAGGCAGAGAGCACACAAAACACTTCTCGGGCTGGGAGGGAGGGAGAGGGGAAGTGAACTGGAGAGCAGGAGCGGTGCTGGCCGGCCCTCTCCCCTGCAGCCCTGCCGCCCCCCCTCTGCAGACCACCCCGTCCTCCTCCTCAGCCCCCAGTTCAAGGAAGCGGTCCCGAGAAGAGGCCAAGGGGGCAGAGGGTCCACGTTTCAACTTTCTCACGAGCATTTATGCTCTCACAGGAACAATTCAGAGAGGCTTACAGACGGATTACGTGGTTTGCAAAATTAAGACTGAATTCTCAGCAATGAAGACGGGCGGCGACAACAAAGAAATGGAGAGGTGCGCTATGTTCTGAACGAGCGCGATGCTGAAGCCAGTTCTGGATGGAGACCTTGGAATCAGATGGCCCTCTGAACTTCAAGGCTTTGGGTTCAACAGCCTGGAATGCGCTCATCGTGAACTAAGTCACGGATGCCTTGTGTGGCTAAAAGCTCTAAACATTTTGGTTCCGAGGGTCTCTGTTTATACAACATTCTTCCCTCTTGCGTCAGGAAGAGAAAGCCTGTTTTCGTTGGAGGAAGGAGGGCAGGGAAGAGAAATCATGACCCAGCTCCATGAGATTCCGGAGCCATCCAGGCGACCACGAGGGTCTTCTCTGGGTGAGTACCCAGGTTTCTCTCTTCTGTTGTTCCTGCCATCCTGTACTCTTCCTACACTGAAAACTACAGAAAGCTTATGAAAGAAATTGAAGAAGACACACACACACGCACACACACACACACACACGAATGGAAAAACATTCCATGTCATGGGTTGGAAGAACAAATATTGTGAAGATGTCAATACTACCCAAAGCAAACTACATATTCAATGCAATCCCTACCAAAATAACACCAGCATTCTTCACAGAGCTAGAACAAAAAACTCCAGAATTTTTATGGAACCAGAAAAGACCCCAAATAGCCAAAGTACTGTTGAAAAAGAAAACCAAGGCTGGAGGCATCACAATTCTGGATTTCAAGCTGTATTACAAAGCTGTTATCATCAAGACAGTATGGTACTCGCACAAGAACAGACACTCAGATCAATGGAACGGAACTGAAAACCCAGAAATGGACCCACAAACGTATGGCCAACTAATCTTCGACAAAGCAGGAAAGAATATTCAATGGAATAAGGACAGTCTCTTCAGCAAGGGGTGCCGGGAAAACTGGACAGCGACATGCAGAAGAATGAACCCGGACCACTTTCTTACACCAAACACAAAAATAAACTCAAAATGGATGAAAGACCTCAATGTAAGACAGGAAGCCATCAAAATCCTCGAGGAGAAAGCAGGCAAAAACCTCTCTGATCTTGGCCACAGCAACTTCTTACTCAACACGTCTCCGGAGGCAAGGGAAACAAAGGCAAAAATGAACTACTGGGACCTCATCAAAATAAAAAGCTTCTGCACAGAGAAGGAAACAATCAGTAAAACTAAAAGGCAACCGACGGAATGGGAGAAGATATCTGCAAATGACATATCAGATAAAGGGTTAGGATCCAAAACCTATAAAGAACTTATCAAACTCAACACCCAAAAACCAAATAATCCAATGAAGAAATGGGCAAAAGACATGAATAGACACTTCTCCAAAGAAGACATCCAGATGGCCAACCGACACATGAAAAAATGCTCAACGTCACTCATCATCAGGGAAATACAGATCAAAACCACGATGAGATACCACCTCACGCCTGTCAGAATGGCTAACATCAACAACTCAGGCAGCAACAGAGGTTGGCGAGGATGCGGAGAAAGAGGAACCCTTCTGCACTGTTGGTGGGAATGCACACTGATACAGCCGCTCTGGAAAACAGTGTGGAGGTTCTTCCAAAAATTAAAAACAGAACTACCCTACGACCCAGCAACAGTACTACTAGGTATTTATCCAAAGGATACAGATGTGCTGTTTTAGGGGGGGCACGTGCACCCCCATGTTTATAGCAGCACTGTTGACAATAGCCAAAGTACGGAAAGAGCCCAAATGTCCATCGAGTGACCAGTGGGTAAAGAAGATACGGCATATATATATGCAATAGAATATAATTCAGTGATCAAAAAGAATGAGATCTTGCCATTTGCAACAATGCCGATGGAACTGGGAGGTATTATGCTAAGCAAAACAAGTCAGAGAAAGACAAATCTCATATGATTTCACTCATATGTGAGATTTAGGAAACAAAACAGAAGAACATAGGGGAAGGGAAGGAAAAATAAGATAAAAACAGAGAGGGAGACAAACCCCGATTGTTTCCCGAATACGGAGAACAAACTGAGGGTTACTGGAGGGGAGGTGGGTGAGGAATGGGCTAAATGGGTCAGGGGCACTAAGGCGGGCACCTGTTGGGATGAGCCCTGGGTGTTTTATGTAAGTGATGAATCACTAAATTCTAACCTGACATCAAATTATACTACACGTTAACTAACTTGGCTTCAAATTAAAAAAAAAATCTCTCTGGTCTCCGGAAAGGCACTTGGTAAGGTTTTCTCACTGGTACATGGAATAAAATGGACACATATTGACCAGCCACCTGACGTGATCGATCCACGTCATCCAGGAAGGGGGCTTCCCATGGGCGTGTCCTTGGCCTTCTGCTACGTGGCGCTCTTACTGGGTGAAGCACGACGCTTCCTGAGGCTGGTGGGACGGTCCCCTTGCAGGATGACAGAATGCACGCCTCTAAATGCACTGACAGATTGGAAAGCAGAAGTTACCAACAGAAACAAGTCAATAACAAAACGAAGCTCAATGTCAAAGAACAAATACGCTGCAGGATAGAGAAGCCGGACTAGCGACGGGCTTTAGCCCAGGATGAGTTCAGCAGTGAGATGACAGTGACATCTATTTCCTAACACAGGGACGGGACCCCTCAAGTCTCGCGGGGCAGGTCACCCGCGTCCGGCAAGTCGCCGCCCCTCCCCCCACCCGGCACACCTCTCCGACTCTGGCTGGTGCATCTCTGTCCTCCCCTTGACTGTGTCCTTGTCACCGCCATCTCCTCCACGGGCCTCCCGCTGGCCGGTTACATTAGATCCCTCAGCTCTATGCACCACGACACTGTCTGCTGGTCCACCCGCCACACTGGAATTGCTTGTTCAGTGTCTTCCCCAGCAGACCTCGGGCTCCAAGGGCACAGAGACGGTTTCCGCCTCATTCTGGGAGGCTCCCCCAGGCAGTGCTTGGCACTTGCAGAAACTCAATAAAAGGCTTGTTTGATGCAGAAATGAATGAGTCACTCCAGTCAGATGTGACTTTTCCTATCTGAGTTCATCTAACTTGTCCTCCTGGACACACCGCCTCAGCAATTCGGGCACGTGGCTTATTCTTGATGGATTTCGGATCTGTGAGCACCAGGAGAGTGCCCCACTGATCTTTGGGCAAGAGCCTGCCAGAGCTTCAGGCCCGAAGGCCGGCTGAATAAATGGGAGAACGAAGTGGTAACTCTTACAGCACAAAGGTTGCCGTATTTACCCCATTTTCAGGGTTAAATGATGAAGCTTCGTCGAGACGTTTGAAAGTGAAATGAAATTTCAACCGCGTGGAAATCAGTGACAAAAGCAAATGAGACGCTCGTGCGAATTTCGCAAACGGTCTTATCAAATCAGTGTTTAGTTACATTTTAAACCTAGTCATTTTTATTACAGTTTTTCCTGTTGAAATCTGCCTGGCTTCCGTCTAGTAGAAATAGGGAGTAGTTGATTGAAATACTCCGTGCGTCCTGTATTTCTTAAGGGAGAGAGAGAGAGAAAAAAGGAAGCAAGAAACACCTTGCCCTCACCGCAAAAAAAAAATGGTGATAAATGAAGAAAGGAGTTAGAAAATCAACACAAACACAGACACAGCTAACGGGTCTGCCTTGAGCCTGACTGACGGATGATTCCACGCGGTAATATTTACTGAGCGCCGCAGGCTACATGACATGACACAGGGCAAGTAATAAAAATCAACTCCCACTTCTCTACTTGTGAGCAAGTTACATCCTTGTAGATACACGAAATACATAAAATGCTCTTAAATCCACATAAACCTCAATATTTTCACAGTGTGAGTATCCACGACTCAAATCCATATAGCTCTCCACTGCCTATAAAACACTGCCACATAAAACATCACGTTTAATTTGAAAGTGAGTTAATCCAGTTAGGATACAGTGGTGTCAAGGACGAGCTGTCTCTAAAAACTTTGGGAGCATAAACGCAAGGTGATAGGGAAGAAAAACAATGTGACGGTAGGAGAGCCCCACTGAATTCGATACCAAGGCTTATTTGAAGCCAATAGCGAATAAGACAGGGGGCACCAGGGTGGCTCAGTCGGTTGGGCGTCCAGCTTCGGCTCAGGTCATGATCTTGCGGTTTGTGGGTTCGAGCCCCGCATCGGGCTCTGTGCTGACAGCTTGGAGCCTGGAGCCTGCTTCAGATTCTGTGTCCTTTCTCTCTCCTCCACTCATGCGCGCGCTCTCTCTCTCTCTCTCTCAAAAATAAATAAAACCATTAAAAAAACAGCAAATAAGACACTGTGGTTTTGGCCCAGGTTAGACAAACGGAACCGAACTAGACCCACCACTTCTAGGGGAGCATACAGTGTGACAGAGTGGCCATCAAGGTCAGTGCAGAAAGCACGGACAATTCCGTAAGTGGGGCTGAGAAACCAGTTATCTTATTCCAAAACAATGGAATGCAGAATTAGTTTCATATCTCAGACTAGACCAATAATGCATCTCAAGCAGTTAAAGGCCAAACTGTTAGAAATAATAACACTTTAAAGGTTTTAGATAAAAACAAATTCACTTTATGACTTCAGAGTAAGGAAGACTTCTTATCACAGGAAGCACACGCCATCAAGAAAAAGATCGATAAATTCAGCTACATAAAAAATTCAAAGCTTCCGCATGAAAAGGTTAGAAGACAGGCCACACCCTGGATGCTACTTATAAAACACACAACTCATGAATTCCTGTGCAGAATATGCAAGGAGTCCCCATAAACCACCTAAAAGAGACGGAGAAAAGGAGACTAGGAAACTAGAAGTGAAACCGGCCAGTGGCGGGGGAGCGCCAGACGCAGGGGTCCCAGCGGCGTGAGTTCGAGCCGCAGAGGGACACCACCTGTCAGCCCCAGGTCTGTGCCCTAGAAAACGCCCCCCACTCCATGGGCACAAGGAGCGACGTGACAGGGCATCCGAGCAGCATCGCTCTTAATAAACATAGAAAACCACAACGGCGCCCGTCCACAGAACGAAACGTTCATATCGTAGGTAGAAGGACCCCCACACGCAAGCCAGCATAGGGAACCAACCTGCGGTGACGGACGTGGACGTATGTCATCAATGTAACGTGGGACGAGTCGTATCAGAATATGAGCCCTGGAGCCACTGCGCAGATCCTGTGTCCCCCCTCTGTCTCTGCCCCCCCGCCCCCGGCTCATGCTTTGTCTCTGTCTCAAAAATAAATAAACGTTAAAAAACTTAAAACAAAAATAGAACAGATGCATCTGACCATACACACATAAGCCGCCCCCAAACAACAGGAAATAGTGTCCGGAGATATACAGTAAGGAGATGAAGAAATAAATCGGGACGATGACACCAGATCCAGGACAAGGGTCACCTCTGGGTGACGGACCGGAATGAGATCGGGGAGGTGTAAATGCGGGGTCGCCTATATCGACAACGTTTTATTTCTTAGGCTGAATTATGAGGAAATAAGTGTTTGCTATGATATTTTTAAATTTATATGTATGTCTGAAGTATTTGACAATAGAAATTGGAAAAGGAGTGAAGTCAGTATTTCTGTTTATTGAACTGAGCACGTGTTCTGCAGAGCAAGGGGCCCAGCCGGGGTGTGGGATGTGGAGAGCAAGGTGCTGTTCAGGGGGATTCAGGAAATTTTCAAGGGAAGCTGTGCTCTTACCAAGGTCAGAATGACTTAAGCAAACTTCAAAGTGCGGGCTCTGTTTCTGCCCCGAGCTCGCATCGGACATCTGCTTTGTTAGCAAGTGGCCTCAAAGAGACATTTCAAACTAGAGAGTAAAAATCTCCTTGGGTTCCCAAGCCGGGAAGCCTGCGACCTTGCCCGTCCGGCAAGCGTGAGATCAATTTTCTGCAGTTTTCTGGAATGGCCTTGCTGCTGAGGGTTCCTAATTCTTGGCACAAAAACATACACAGTCCTGTCTCACACGTTCCTTCACTCTCTTCTTCGTGAAGATTGTGTATCCCCGGCAGGCGTCCTCACTTGGGCTCAAATAAAACCGTTCCTTTCAAAAAAATCGAGAGGATTTTGTTCATTTTGCAGCGACAAGGGGCACCTAGGAACTCGTCCGGCTTTCCCTCTCTGAGTGAGTTTGCTGAAGGCCTAAGAGATCTCAGTGTCTGCAGACACAGACATTCACTGAAACCAACACAGCTTGTTAGTTCTTCTGAAATAACACCAGCCTTTGGTATAAAAGGGCACCCGGGTATGAAGAATGGAACATTCTACATCCTTCCTCCGGCTAACTCTCGGTCTCTGAGCTGTCTCTGCGTGACCCACTTTATGGCAGAGATCCATCACATCTGTCCTTGCCCGTGTGGGCTGTGGCGATTCCAGACAAGACTGTGCTCCCTACCATCAGGAACGTGGTACAGCCTGAGAGTGTGGGGCGGGGTGCCACCAAGGGAGGGCAGGGTGCCTTCCTTCCAGGTCCTGATCTGCCAGAAACAGGGGGCTGGTGTCAGACGTGGGCTTCATCTGACTCCGAAACGGGACAGGCATGGGGACAGCCACTGCCCAGGGTTCCTTTTGTGGTCAAGGACACCCAACACCTTTACCGGGAGACAGCTGGGTTTCTGAAAGGTCGTGGGGAGGATTTCGTCCGTGGATTTCCCCTCCCTCCGACACCTGTAATTGGTGGGGCGCCATGAAGGATGCAAGCAAGGTCCAGCTGAGCTGAAGTACAAGGTAGACGGCCACAGCATCACCGACGGTCCTCAGTGTGGCGGAGCCTTGTGGGGAGCCCACCCCAAATGAACCCCCTCATCCTGTTGCTCAGGATATGATGTCAGGGAGGGTGGAGAAGCCAAGGACCCTCCCCCAACACCTGTCAATCGGCGGTAGAGATGGGGTAACTGCCCTGTGTACACGGCGGAAGGAGGACTGCAGCTAAGAACTCCCTACGCATCCCTCTTCTAAAGGTCACCAGGAACATGGGGAAGGACCACAAAATAAGAGGGATAAAAGGCAACATTTATTGGTGAAAAGAGGGGATGTAATAAAATAAGGCAGAGTTGCCCTCTTCCCAACGTTCTGTGACAACATTCCCAGGAGGAGGCTGTTCCAATTCGAAGTTTTTTTTTTTTTTAATTTTTTTTTTAATGTTTTTTTTTTAATTTATTTTTGAGACAGAGAGAGACAGAGCATGAACGGGGGAGGGGCAGAGAGAGAGGGAGACACAGAATCGGAAGCAGGCTCCAGGCTCTGAGCCATCAGCCCAGAGCCCGACGCAGGGCTCGAACTCACGGACCGCGAGATCGTGACCTGAGCCGAAGTCGGACGCTTAACCGACGGAGCCACCCAGGCGCCCCCCAATTCGAAGTTTTTAACCATGAGCAACACTATTTCAAAATACATGGCCACTAACACTTTCCCCTTGTAGACGGCTCTGGTGTTGAGGTGTGATTTGAACAAGTGGTCTAGGAAATAATTGCTTTAAAACCAGTGTTTGGAAGTTTCAAGTTTACTTAAATGGGAACATCACAGTTCACTGATAAAAAGTAAGAAAACATCTTACTTTCTTTTAAAACTTTCCCCCCAATACAGGATTGCTTATGTGACCTATTTGGTGGTTTGGAGTGAGCCTGTGGAAAAGGAAAGGAAAGGAAAGGAAAGGGAGAAAATAAAGAGAGAGAGAGAGAGAGAGAGAGAGAGAGAGAGAAAATAAGAGGGAGAAAGAAAGAAAGAAAGAGAGAGAAAAGAGGTAGCAGTAAATGAAGGACTGAACTCCACATTTACTACTGTGCAGAGGGGTCCGCGGCGCCCTGACGGGGTGACTGCAGGGTCCTGAGCTAATCACAAGGTGTCACACAGCAGACCTCGGTCAGAGCACATCGGGGGCCCTTCTGACTGGGCCGCGGAGACAGAGGGGAGTCTGGGACACGGGGGCCTGTGAGCTGGGGCCACAGACCTTCAGCAAATCACCTAATCAACCGGGGCCCTGCCTCATCCTCAAGGCCAACTTCATGAAAGTGCTCTCATCACGGAGCTGTCGGTGCTGAGGCTCAAACGGAACACAGAACGTGCTCGAGCACGGACATGTGAGCTCCGGGGAAGCACGCATTTCCAGAGCACAGCGGTCACACCACTCAAGACAAGGGAGGAAACCGCCAGCCTGCGCTATCTGGAGCACCAGCGGGGCTCCCACGGCCTCTCAGCCCGCGCCCTGTCTCCTCCCTCCACGGGGCGTCAAGGGCTCTTCCCTGGACAGCTTCCCATTCCGGTGTTCGCCATCTCTCTCCTCCCTCCCCTGGAAGCACCGCCAGTCAGAGTCTCTGTAAAGATTCCGTCCACACAGACGCCGGAATCTGCAACCGAGTCACGTGCGTTTGGGTCCTGGTTCCTAACGACCAAGGGCAGAGTCCCGGGACACTTGTTCATCCTATCAAGGAAGACTTCAGCCCCCAGACGCCTTCCTTTCTTCAAAAAGGAAGTTTTACACTAGGTTAGACCCGGTGCCTGCTGTGATCTATGCCACACGTGACATGAAGTCTTACAGCATCTGAAATTATCTCCAGGATAGTGCCCTTATCTTCTTAATTAGATCGTAAGCTCCTAAAAGGTAACGTATGAGTCATCACTTAGCCTAAAAGATGAGTTTAGATATGGGGTCCTAAAGTTCTGGCTTGGAACTTAAAAACTGCTTGTTAAGGTTTAATCCAATTAGGATATCACAATTTATATTTATAAGTCTCTATTAGCTATTCCTATTTAAGTTTCATAATATCATGCTTTCCATCTTGGCACTTAAAATTTGATGTGACATTATAGCACAAAATTGACACGGACGGTACGATTCCAACAGGAAAGGGCAAGTGGGGGCGGCATTTTAAATAGAAGAACATGCAGAAACTCTCTCACGCTCCCCTCTATGCATTCAACTGGGATGTTTCAGAGGTGACATAAAATAGCGTACACATTTTATCAAAAAGAACAATGCAAAAGGCTGCTTTCTATGGTAATAAGACTTGAAATGAAAACGCATGATTAATGATTAAGACATAAAGGCATCCGCCTGCCCAAGACACGGCCGCCCGAACAGAAAGTTGGTCACTTTGCAGGTTGATGTGGACTTAGCTTAAGGCATAGACTGCTGGCCTCTGGGCTGATTCCTCGCTGGAGGTTCAGAACCATGGTTAGCGTCTAGGAAAACAGCCAGCCCAAGGCGGCCGCGCAGACGGGTGCAAGGCGGACTCCCCAAGTTAGAGCCTTCCGTTCTTTTTTGTTGTAGCTACTGCCCAGGGTTGTGGGGTCAGCAGTCCCTGCCCAGCTGAAAACAAAATGGTACACATCGGACCATTTAAGTAGATTCGGCTGTCTGACACTATTTCTTTCGAGACCCATAGACCCGAGTGCTTATGGAGAGTTAAAATCAAGTCCTTGGAAATGTGCCTCCCTGTTCGGCCCGGGGGAACCAAACTAAACAGACATGAGAAAAGCAAGTAACCGTGAGAATTTAGTTCTGCACAAACGTATCCTGAACACAACAGCCTACTGGAAACCTGGGTGTCTAAGCAGCGTTGCAAAGGGCCTTCGAAGAGAGTGCAAACCACAGCAGAATGACAGCTAGCGTGGACGTTAAGGCGGCATGGCTGCAAGTGACATCATCAAGAAGGTGAAGACACCCCACAAAATGGCGGGAGGTACCTGCAAATAATGTATCTGATAAGTGACTTGTATCCAGAATATAGAAATAACTCTTACAACTTCACGAATTTAAAAAATCACCTAATATTTAAAAACGGGCAAGAGGGGTGCCTGGGTGGTGCAGTCGGTTAAGCATCCGACTTCAGCCAGGTCACGATCTCGCGGTCCAGGAGTTCGAGCCCCGCGTCAGGCTCTGGGCTGATGGCTCAGAGCCTGGAGCCTGTTTCCGATTCTGTGTCTCCCTCTCTCTCTGCCCCTCCCCCGTTCATGCTCTGTCTCTCTCTGTCCCAAAAATAAATAAACGTTGGAAAACAAACAAACAAAAAAACAAAAAAACGGTCAAGAGATCCGGATAGACATGACCCCAAAGAAAAGATGCCCAATCAGCACACAAAAAGATGCTCGATGCCACGAGTCAGGTGGGAAACACAACTTGGCCACAATGATACCACTCCACACCCATGAGGATGGGTGTCACCAAAACAGTGAGTGACACTGACATAGCAAACGGCGGTGAGAAATCTGACCCTCCCTCACCGCCGCTGGGAACAACAATGCGGCAGCCACTTTGGAAAACAGCCTGGAGGGTCCTCAGAAGCTTAAACGCAGACTTACGATCTGATTCAGTAATTCCATTTCTAGGTACATAGCCAAGAGATAGCAAAACTTGTGTCCACACAGAAAGTCGCTCATAGCAGCATTAATCACAAAAGCCAAAAAGTGAGAAAAATGCAGCTGTCTGTGAGCTGACTACCAGGTAAACAATATGTGCTCTGGCCACACGTATGTGTCCACGTCTGGCAACAATGGATGAGCCTTAAAGAGATTATGGTAAGTGCATGAAGCCAGTCACAAAACACCACGTGTAGGAAAGACCCAAAGTAGGCCAATCTGCAGAGATAGAAAGTTACTAGTAGCTCCCTAGGGCTATTGGACGCCAGTGGAGGAGAAAACAGGTGTCGTAGCAATTGTCCAGAAGTTTCACTGGGGGTGAGGAATGTTCTCGAGTGCGTTGATGGCTGCACAGCTCCATGAATAGACTACAAACCTCTGAGTTCCACATTTTTAAAAAAAACTTTTTTTAATGTTTATTTATTTTTGAGACAGAGAGAGACAGAGCATGAATGGGGGAGGGTCAGAAAGAGAGGGAGACACGGAAGCTGAAGCAGGCTCCAGGCTCCGAGCTGTCAGCACAGAGCCTGACGCGGGGCTCGAACTCACAGACCGTGAGATCATGACCTGAGCTGAAGTCGGAAGCTCAACCGACTGAGCCACCCAGGTGCCCCCGAGTTGCACATCTTATCTGGGTGACCTTGATGGTATGTGCATTAGATCTCATAAAGTTGTTTATTAAAAAAACAAAACAAACAGAAAAAAGTCCTGATACTCAAGGGAATTTAGAAGCAAACAATCCTGAGGTGTTTCAAAGAAGGGACTTTCTTGGTGCCTGTTATGACAGCGCAACTTAAACACGGCGCATGGTACCTTCTTCTCCCACATCTAACCTCAAATTTGGACTCAATGCTCAGAAAAAACTATAGAGTTTTTCACAAAGGTCCTCAGGAGGCCTTGGCTGAAGTCACGACAGGCAGTTTCCCCAGGATATCTGCTTATAGACACTGCGAGAGGATTTAGGATGGAAAGGAGGACATAATTAGGCTATGGAGTACCCCCCCCACCCCCAGGGCATGACGGATGCTCCCTTGGCCCCTGCAAAAATGCAGGCACGCACAGGTATACAAGCTGGGTCCCTCTGTTCACTCATATGCTGGTAGCAAGTATCCCTATGTCCCTGTAAACTTAATCCAGTTTGGTGCTACAAAAATAAAAAAATGCTGGAATCAAGATTCTCACATCTAATTTATCAACTGATCGGTATGTGGGGGAAGCCAGTCCCCACCCGAGAATTTCCAGTTACAGGCTTGGGATTACGTCCATCTGTTAGGGAGACAAAAATCAGGGGACAGATAACATTTCTGACGACTGGATCTGAAAGGCACATAAAAGCATATGTGTGCGGACACCACACAGAGAGAGGCAACCTTCTGAAATTGGTGAAAGGGTCTAAAGGCTTTTTCCCCCTGAGTCTTGCAGAACTTCCTCTCATTCGTTTCTCGCTCTATTTCTTCTTCAAGGAACAGCTTTCTCAACTTGTCAGCCTTCAACCAGATCCCCCCCACGGATGCGGAATTATTCCTTAGGCGTTTATTCTGTTTCTTCTGTATCGGAAACGTCTTTAGACATAAAGCTATGTTTATTCCCAAGTCCAAGCAACCAGGAAGCTAGAGATATTTTTTTTGAAGACTAGAAAAGAATGAAACAAGTGTCGGCGAGGACGTGGAGAAAACGGCACCCACGTGCATTGCTGGCGGGAATGCAAAGTGATGCGGCCACTGTGGAAAACAGTGTGGAGGTTCCTCGCAAAGTTAAAATCAGAGCTACCCTACGACCCAGTGGTTGCACTAGGTATTTACCCAAAGAACACAAAAACACTAATTCGAAGGGATGCCAGCGTCCTTTGCAGCAGCACTATTTACAGTAGCCAAATTATGGAAGCAGCCCAAGTGTCCATCGACTGATGAGTGGGTAGAGATGTGGTGTATACACACACACACACACACACACACACACACACACACACGCTGGAATATTACTCAGCCATAAAAAGAACGCAATCTTGCCATTTGCAAGGATATGGATGGAGCTAGAGAGTATTATGTTAAGTGAAATAAGTCAAAGAAAGACAAATATGATATGATTTCACTCACATGCAGAAGTTTAGAAGCAAAACAAAGGAGCAAAGGAAAGAGAGAGAGAGAGACAAACCAAGAAACAGACTCTTAACTATAGAGGAGGAAATGATGGTCACCAGAAGAGGGGGGGTGGGGGGTGGGGGAAACAGGTGGAGGGGATTACGAGCGCACGAATCCTGATGAGCACTGGGTGTTGCACAGAAGTGTTGAATCACTATATTGTACACTCGAAACTAATATCACACTGTAGGTCAACTGTATTGGATTTTAAAAGTTTTTGAAACATGGAAGAGGAAAGTGAACTGATCAGGAAGAACTGGACGTTTCAGGGCTGGGAATTTATTCTGAAGCGCAACCTCCGGAATGTACAATAGGGTCAGCCCAAATTCAGCCCGATGCCCCCTGGCCTCTGGAAAAGGCTTGCGGGGCGGGGGGGGGGGGCGGTGGCAGGGGGTCTGTTGTCTCCACTCGAGCAGATGGGTGGAGACGGCAGAGGTAAGCGGGTTCATGGTAGTTCCTCTGCTATGGGATCGTTTGTCTAAACTGGTGGCCTTCACACTGGGTTTCTCTGGGACCCCGGGGTCCTGTGGCCTGGCCTCTCACCCACGAGGGGAGGGGAGACCACAGGGAGGTGAACACCTTCCCCCCCCCCATCACCAGCAAGCGGGGTGGCTCTTCTCCAAAGTCTGTTTCATATACCGCGAGTCTGTCCATGATGTTTGAAGACTGCGTCCCAGGGTAGGAGACACGTGGAGAAACCATGATTTCAGTCTACTTTCAGGGTCTCCACAGAAAGGACTGCTGGGCTGCCTGGGGACGCCATCATCCTTCTAATATACAACATGGTTGGGGCACCTGGGTGGCTCAGTCGATTGAGCGTCCGACTTCGGCTCGGGTCATGATCTCGCAATTCATGGGTTTGAGCCCCACATGGGCTCTGTGCCAACAGCTTGGAGCCCGGAGCCTGCTTCAGATTCTGTGTCTCCCTCTCTCTCTGCCCCTCCCCCGCTCGCACTCGGTCTCTCTCTCTCTCTCTCTCTCTCTCTCTCTCTCTCTCAAAAATAAATACAAACATTAAAAAAAATAAAAAAAAAACATTGTTGCAGCCACACTGGTGGACACGATGTTTCATATTCCTACTATGACCTAGAACATCAAAACATCAAAAATGTATTATAGGGGCTTCTGGGTGGCTCCGTCGGTTGAGCGTCTGACTCTTGGTTTCAGCTCAGGTCATGATCTCATGGTTTGTGAGATCGAGCCCCCCAGTCGGCTCTGTGCTGACAGCTTGCAGCCTGCTTGGGATTCTCCCTCCCCCCCCCTCTCTCTCTGCCCCTCCCCCGCTAGTGTATGTAGTCTCCCAAAATAAGACATTTTTTCTAAAGTGTATTACAAATTACCAACATCTTGATTTCATTCAGAAAGGTTTTAGTATCAAGTATACTTCATTAACTTATAGTTATTTGAAAATGGGGAGTTCATAAACTGGAATCTTCTTCTAATCAGAAAATGCCTTGTTACCTTCAAGATAAAGCGAGCTCATCAGCTTCGCATCGCCTGATTTACTCATTTACCTTCTTTTACGCATTTTTCGAATCATTCTTACTCTTTTTTCTTGTTTCGATTTTTGTTCTCTACACTCCTACCTTTTGCTACGTATTTCAACACTGTACCTTATACTACCAAATAGCTTGCCAGGAACAGCAATACTTAATGGGAAGCATCACGTAAAAAGGGATTCTGAAGGGGTTCTGTGAGCCTGCAAGGTGCTTAGTGCAGGCTGACAATACCATGAAACCTAAAAGGCAAATGGCTCCTGGTCCTTCCTATGAAGAAGATAATCCAGTCACCACAGACAATGGCCACAGAAGGAGGGGTGAGAGCTAAGGCAAATTTCTTGAATTTTGAGAGCATTAGTTGTCCATCGAGGACACGATTCAAAGGAACGAACTCAGCATGCTTAACAGAGATAAGATCCTAGGAATTAGGTGGCACGTTTCCTCATGCCAAACACTTACAAAGGCATTTAGCACACACGTTTGCGGATACCTTTGGGGCAGAAAATGTGGTTCGCCCGTCAGTCTTTATCTTGTATGTCATGGTTTTGTACAGTCTTGTATGTGAACAATTCCTTCTAGAAATGTATCAAAATATGGCCACTACAGTTAAAAGACAGGGCTGGTAAAAATCTGGCCACGATAGCATACAGAAAATGATAGCAGAGAAAACAACGTTACAACGCTTTCATGAAATTTATTCCACAAAATAAACATATGCATATCTAGTTATTACGTAGAGTTACGACTGAATAATTTTAAGAAGTGGGAAGCTGAGTATAATAAGGAAAATAATATTCCTAGAATCAACACCCATGTTTTTGTTCTGAATGCTTACTTTTTCATATTATTACTTGTATGATCTAGATTTTAGACTGGAGATTACTGTGGGAAAGAAAAGGAGACAGAAAGGGAACAAAAGTATCCGTAGACCCACTAAACACCCCCAAAAGGATAAAACAATGATTAGCAACATATAAAATATACCTTTTGGGTTTTTTCAATGAATGAAAACTATGTAACTTGAGTGTTCCCCAGGTACCATCTCAATTAAACTGGAAACTCTGAAAAAGCATTTCCCCTATGTTTGGAGACACAAAAGTATGATTATTATGTTTTCCAAATCCACATCCTATAAAGACATGCCCCCCTTCTGTCAGAATTCTATCAGTGTTTCTAAAATGGTTAAATATTTTACCACAACGTCCATCGATGCGAAAGAAACAGTCACAGAAATGCGTTAGCGGGACCAAGCCCCCCTCCCAGGGAAGCTTCTCGAGGCTGTAATGCCTCTGGGGATCTGCTCAGCCTCAGTTGTACTTTTCCACGCGATTGGCTCTGCCCCTCACGGCAGTCTTTGCCATGAGGACACCACAAGGACCCAAAACAGTAGCAAAAGGTGGAAATCAGGTGTGGTGATGGGCCCCTCGCTGCTGTCATCACAGGGACATCAAAAGCTTTGCGGTTTAGTGGAACCATCGGTAGTTTGGGGCCGGAAACCCTGGACCGGGAAGGGGCCTGTCCTGCTAACCAGCCTCCTGAGCCCCCCCTGGGCACAGGGATAGGAAGCAGTCACACACGGCTTCCTTGCTGAGCACCTGTACATACAAGGCATCCCCCACAAGGGACGCTGGGACTCAGACACAGTGTATACCTCCCCAGGGAGTCCCCTCCTCATTTCTTAGACACAAAACACTTCTGGGATGGCAGTTTCCTGGCCAGTGTGCACGGAACAGGTCACGTGGTCTAAACACGCTGCTCTGACTCTAATGCGCTACGGGCACCTGCTCTGGAGGCAACGAACCGAGTTTGGTCCTCAGTTCCCAGGACGAGCAGCACGACCCCGTCAAGCTATGTGATCTTCTAATATTCGTTTTCTCAGCTGTGAAAAGGGCATAATTATACTACTTCTTAGGGTTCTTCTAAAGAGTTCATGAAATCACATGCGTGCTCCAGGACGGTTTCATCTGCATGAGTGAAAACACAATGAAAGGGACTGGCTAGATCCCATAACTGAATGTCCCCAGGTAATACAGACCAGGGGCTCGAACTGATACGGGGCTCTGATTTCACTTCTCTAAGGCTGGCTCTGCCCTGCTCTCTGTATCGGCCCCATCCGGAGGCTGGACCTCGTGGTCACGTACACGAACGCACACACACACACTTATAAGCATATACGCATACATCGGATCGTTCTGTTTTAATCCCCGGACCATCAGAGCGAATGCTTCATGCTCTCCTTCACTAAGAAAGAAAACTTGCCTTAACCAGTTTTCAGATGGTTCTATCCCCTTCACTGTAGGGACCAGAAAATGCATGAAAGGCGTGTTGACTAGAGGAAGAATAAGCATTAAAAAAAATTTTTTTAATGTTTATTCATTTTTGAGACAGAGAGAGACAGAGCATGAACGGGGGAGGGTCAGAGAGAGAGGGAGACACAGAATCCGAAACAGGTTCCAGGCTGCGAGCCGTCAGCCCGGAGCCCGACGCGGGGCTCGAACTCACGGACCGTGAGATCGTGACCTGAGCCGAAGCCGGACGCTCAACCGACTGAGCCCCCCGGGTGCCCTGACTATTTCTTTTTAAAAATGAGTAGTTGTTTCGTGCCTTCAGAACACACAGAGGAGGCACAGCCTGCGGAAAACGAGGCGTCCGTTCTTATCAACTTTTCAGGACCTTTCCTTAATACTTCAGGTCTTTGATGAAAAACGTGTGTCCGGATTTCTGAAGTTGGAGGGGAAGTCTGACCGTCACAATCAGGAAAACGTCCAGGCCGGACACACGCCTGCCTCTGCACTTACGGCCTCCCACCAGTGCCTCCGACATGGTGTGTGACGGGCCCGTGGACGGACGGGGGCGAGGGCCGGCGGGAGGTGCGGCTGGACACTGTAAACTGAGCGCGGCGTGAGGGGAAACTCACGCTTCCCGAAGCCCTTCTGTCTTCCGCGCTACCGTGCAAAGCACACGGCTGTCTGGGGGCACCTCGCACTGTCCCCTGGGAAGGAGAGCCCAACGTGAATCCCAGCAGGCCCTGGGATCTCCCCACTGAGGCCCATGAGGGCCTCCATGGGGCAGGGCCCACGGCCCCTCTCTCACTTACACGGGGGCCGGGGCCTGCCTCCCTCATCAAATGCAGCTTTCCGGCCCCCCCACCCCCACCCAGGGGTCCGCTTCCCGCACCCCATCTGGGAGGGGCTTTCCGAGGCACACAGAGCCCTGTCACTCCCCAGAAGGACCCCGTTTGGGGTGTCGCTGCCTGTAGGCTCAGAGCCGACCCCTCCAAGCTGCAAGCCCCCCCCCCCCCCCCGCAAGCGCTGGTCCTCCTGCTCTGGGTGTGCCGGCCTGCAGCTGCCCCCCTCAGGACACATGCACCTGCTTCTCCCCGAGGAACAGAGACACTGGGAGCTGTGTCCCCACTCTGTCCCCCCTGCTAAAATGGCCCCGAGACGGAGACGTTTCCCCGGGCCGCCCTATCAGAGCTTGCTCTCCTCTGTCCCCCTGGCTTCCCGCTCACTGCGTGTGGCCTTTCTCCACAACCCCGTCACTGTCGGTACATTTTGCTCGGTCGATCTGGCTTTTCCTCTTCCCCCACAAGACCACCAGCTCCATGAGCAGAAGCTTCGCCCCTCGGGAGAGTGCTCCCCAGACCTTTACTGCCTGAGCGATGGTTAGGCAGGGCCTCCCAGGCGCCCCGAGAGCCTCTGAGAAAGCCATGGCCACGGCTCGTGCTGGGTCGTCGGCCACCAGCCTCGCACGGTGTGGGGTCCCACACGGTGGCCCTGAGACGCCCTGCAGGCGCTCAGGCTCAGAGCTGAGGACCCTCGTGGATGCCGCCTCCCCCACGACTGGGGGTGCAACTCAAAACCAACTGACCTCCGGTGCCCGTCCGTCTGCTGCTGGGACGAATCGCCACAAACTCAGCGGCTGACAAGAACACGGACTTTTCCGACAGTTCTGGAAGCCAGGAGCCCAAAGCCGGTGTCCCTGGTGTGGACAGGGCTGGGCCCTCCTGGAGGCTCCTGGACGGCCGGGTCCCCTGACTTCCAGCTTCTGGCTGTTCCCCCATCGTGTCCTCTGCTCCCTCCTCTCAGTCTCTCCCGACCTCCGTCTTGGAAGGACAGGTGAGGCCCCGGGGCCCCCGGATCGTCCGGGACTGTCCACCTCACGACCCTCCACTTAATTCAACCTGCAAAGTGCCTTTTGCCACATACCGTCACGTTTACAGGGCCCTGGGGTCAGGACCCAGATGGACCCCTTCTGGGGCCATCATCCAGCCTCCCAACTGGCCGAGGATGCCGTGGGTCCACGCCGGCACACTCGGCCAGCTCCCCGGTGTGGACTCTGGGGCTGGGCTCTCTCGCACTCCCCGGGCTGACGGAGACTCGGCGGGCAGCCCTGAGCCCGGGCCCCTCCTCTCCTTACGTCGCCCGTGTCTCCTGCCATCGGAGTCCCAGCGGGACACACGGCCGTGCTCCTCACCTGCCTTTGTAGAATTTCGGCTCTAGTAACTAAAGGCTCCATCTCAGCTGAGCGTCCGCAAGGTGCAAAGAACATCCCGTCCATGCTGCCAGGTGCTTCCCAGGTTGTGGCTCACTGGTCACGCAGCACACGGGGAGGAGCTCGCGGAGAGGAGGGAAAACGAGGAAGAAGCGTCGCGGGACGGACAGAGGGGTAAGAAAAGCGTCTTAAGACTTCTGAAGATATCACACGGGGTGGCCCTCTCCTTGTGAGCTAAGGAAAGTCCTGGACACGGGCACGTCAGGTCAGGTCGGAATGAACCACCGGCCGTCTGGAACTTTAGGGAAGCCGCCACTTTCCTGCCTCAACCACGGAGGAAGGACACCGTCATTGGCCCACAAAGGCTGAACTGGAGTAGGGGACTGCAGGAGGCACGTCCGGGGGCCACGCGCACACAGGGAACCGCGGCAGATCCTGGCTGCTGTCCACCGGCCACCACTCGTCCCTCCACGGCCACCACTCCCTCCACCAGCCGGGAAGCGGCCTCGGCACATCAGTGTTCACGTGAGATGACCTGTCACAAAAACCCAGCATTTGGAGTCGGGAGGCTTTCACATTTCATGGGAAACTGCCTTCGGAGCTGTCTCAAAAGCCACCTTCCTGGAATTACACTTATTCTTCTGGAAGCACAAGCTCTAAAGCACAAATCCTTATCAGCCTTTCTGGTTTCTCAGTTTTTAAAAATTGCTGCTGTGCATTGTATTTAAAAATTTCAGGGAGTTTAAGATGTTGATAGCTTCTGAACCTCTTAAGCGATCTTACAGCTTTCGGGGCGCCTGGGGGGATCAGTCGGCTGAGCGTCTGACTTCGGCTCAGGTCATGATCTCACCGCTCCCGGGTTCGAGCCCCGCGTCCGGCTCTGTGCCGACGGCTCTGGAGCCTGCTTGGGATCCTGTGTCTCCCTCTCTCTCTGCCCCTCCCCTGCTCGCGCTCTCTCTCAAAAGTCAACATTTTTAAAAAGATACTTTTGCAGCTTTTGAAAAATTTTAAGGGATAAAAACGATTTGTCTTGTTTTTTCCACAATCCCTATTGCAGGACGACGCTCGTATCGGCTACACTGTGAGTGTAGATCAGACACGAGTTGCGTGGACAAGTTTCACCAAACAGCAGCCTCAGAGTGTGAAGCTCCCGCTGCCAGGACCGTGTCGCGCTGACGTGTGGTTTTATCATCCTTTGTTTGCTGCACGCACACCGTGGTTTTACCTCCCCCCACCATGAGTCTCAGGTGGTGCCCATTTGCCCCTACGCTTTAACCCCCTAAACGCAAGCCCCGTAGATCATTTCTAGGCGCGCGGTGAGTATTCGGTTAATACCGAAGGCCTCCAAGGGCTTCACACACAGCGACCCAGAACACACGTGCTACATGGGCAGCATCCATATGGGACATGGCAGGACGACAGCCCGGGGGGCCACGCGCGCTGTCCACGGACCCAGAGCCACTGGCGTCGAGCCTGATGGGTCCAGGTCAGCTGCAGGTTTTCTGTAAGTTCACACATGGTGACAAAGCGCTGAGCTAGCACAGAGGAGTCGGGCCCACGCCGTCGGCAGCCGAGGACAGGCGCGTTCCTCCGCACCTGCTGGGGCAGCTCCCCAGACCCGGGCCTGACCCGGCAGGAGCGGATGTGATTCGGGGGATAAAAACCTAGAACATCGCAGAAATGGGTGACCGAGCCCACACCACAAGGAAGTCGCTTCTCTGCCAACACCTTCCTTCCCTCTGGACGGATCTTGAACACAAACCGCCCTCTGGGCGAGGACCCAGGGTGGCACGGTCCACTCCTTCCCAGGCCTCACGGCACGGCCGACCTCTCTGCCCCCAACCCCACAGGGCTTCTGCGCCCAGGTGTCCCTGCTCCAGAGCCAGGGTCCTCCGGGAAAGCAGCTCTGGACCCATGCCCCGGAGGGGCTCCAGCAGAGGGGGAGGCTGGGTGTGGGAGGAGGGGCCGAGGGACAGCCAGCCAGGGTAGGGGACGACACGGGGGTGGAGGGAGGGTCCCCAGAGGGGCTGGACAGGGTGCGGCACAAGAAGCGGGGGCGGCAGGCCGCGCTCACAGCTGGGAAGAGGGGCCGGGTTCCCCTCGCTCTGCACGGAGGTGGAGACAGTAACGGGAAGGCGGGCGCTGTGCCCCCACGACTCGCCGTGCCCGTCACCCCTAGTAAGGAGGAGCCCCGTCAGGGCCTCCGGTTTGTACCTCTTGTCCCTCCCTTGTGCACCTACAAAATGATCACGGCCCGTTCATTTTGAGAGTCACCTCGTCTGTTCTCACGTCAACTACTGAAGTCCTATTGTCGCCAGTCTCAACAGCACAGGCTGTCAAAGAAAAAAGCTGTAGGTGCCAGTGAAGACGTTAAGACAGGGGCGCCTGGGGGGCTCAGTCGGTTAAGCGTCTGACTTCAGCTCGGGTCATGAACTCACGATTTGTGGGTTCAAGCCCCGCGTCGGGCTCTGTGCTGACAGCCTGGAGCTGGGAGCCCGCTTGGGACTCTGGGTCTCCCTGTCTCTCTCTGCCCCTCCCTGTTCACACTCGGTCTCTGTCTCTCTCAAAAATTAAAAAAAAAAAAAAAAAAGAAAGAAAACTTTAAGAGTCTAAACATTTACAGACACTGAAGTGCACACTGAGCATGTCGTGTACACGGGCCCTTTGCGGACCAACCTCAGATATCCTCTCAGGTCACACATTTTTCTTTACTTCGCTGCCGGAATGGAGCCTACAGAGTCTTGATTCAGTTACACATCAAAATTCATGCAAGATCTCGAAACATAAGATCTAGAAACGCAAAAGTCATGCCCAGCCGCATGCTGTTTCGAGGGGTTCTCTGGGATGAGGACAGTCGACCAGAGTGGCTCCCGCGTTCCAGCAGCACATGTCTCGGTCCCTAAAGTAGTTACGATCCGAGCGGAACGCGAGAGGCCGAAGGGGTTCTAAACATAAGTGCTCTCTTCCGCTTTGTTCGTCTGGTTTTCTTTCCTTTCCTTTCTCTTCGGAGCCAACCAGAGACTCGTCCTAGCAAGTCCTGGGACAGGAGTGTCTCCAGTGGCACTTTTGTGTGTTCGCCTCGTGGACTGTGGCCGTGACGCACCTCAGCGGTTCACCGGAGGACGGCCACGCGAATGGGGGGGCCCACAGGCAGTAACTCCGCTGGGCTTCCTCAGCCTTTCCGGCCTCCCTTCCGCCTCCTCGCACAAAGACCCTCCAAGGCACCTTCCGGCCTCCTCTTGCATTGCACTCACATTTCCGAGTTGGACGCTTTCTGGTGTTTTCATCCTTAGAAAGGGACTGTCCACGCTATACTTTGGATAGGAAGATATATTTGGAAATCAATATTATATCCAACCTTAGTTCTAGAAAGTCTGCAATTATCCTGGGCCAAAAGTGTGAACATTGCTGGGGGTGCCTGGGTGGCTCAGTCGGTTGAGCACCTGACTCTTGATTTCGGCTCAGACCATGATCGCAGGGTTCATGAGTTCAAGCCCTGCATTGGGCTCTATGCTGACAATGTGGAGCCTGCTTGGGATTCTCTCTCTCTCTCTGACCTTCCCCTGCTTCTGTGCTCTCTCAAAAAAAAAAAAAATAAAATAAAATAAAATAAAACTTAAAAAAAAATGTGAACCTTGAGACCCAGATGAGCAATTTAAGTGGTCACTGGAGCATTTTCACCATCACCATTCCAAAATAGAGTCTTTCACAGTAAAATCCCTCCCCGCCTTCCCCTTATAAATCCAGCTGCACATTTTAGGAAAAGCTGTGAGCCCGTGGGCCTTGGGCAGGACGGTGTGGCCAGGACGTCTCATACAAAGTGTCCCAACTCATGTTAACGGCAGACACCCATCAAAGCAGGTCCCAGACTCGTGTTCTGGCTAAATCTGAAAATCCCACGCCGGAAAACACAGCACACGAATCACTCCAGGGCACGGAGCATGTTTCTCCTGGCTTGTGGGTCTTGTACTCAGAGCCCTTTTTTCTCTGGCAACGGGAGGGAACACAACGGCCAATAGTCTAAGCACTCGTTCTCGGAGTCAGGTTTTTGAATCTTGTTAATTTCACGCGGGAGACCAGAAGAGTCCAAAGAAAGGACGATTTTCTGTGAGAAGCCAGAGCATATGTACCGGAACCTCACCCCCTCTCCTGACACCCCCAGCCCGGCCACCCTGTGTCAGCCCGTGAACCCCCCTTCTCTTTTACAAGAGCTGCTATTCCGTGACCCGCATTTCAAACGTCAGCAACGTCGATTAAACCATCACTCTCGGTAACCTTAACAGAGCCACAACTTAGGAAAAGCTGCTTTGTGGTGATAATACTAACCCGAAGCAGATGTGTACTCAGAAGGGCGAGACAGGGGAGAAACTTTGTGTTTCTGTATCGTAGTGCAAAACCCTATGCAGACAGGGTCCAACCAAAGCCGGCCTTGCCTGAGCCCACAGAACGCCAAGTGCAGACTCTGCCCTGACGAGGCACGCTTCACTTTGCGAGCATCTAATAACTCGAGGACAGCACTGGCCTATGCTTCTCCCTGTTTTGTCGCTGAGGAGGCAGGAGCTCAACAGGGTGAGGGGCCCGGAGAGGCAGAGGGAAGGGCCAGGTGGCCAGGAGAGGGCGGCCAGCAAGGTGGGGGCGCATCCAGTGGTGGGAGGTGGCACAGTGCAGGGTGTGGAGGTTCCCAGGACCTTTGTAAAGCAGAGCTCGCGGGGGCATGTGTGCTCTGTAGTTTCTCGGTGCAGCTGAGGAGGGTTCTCTGACCAGTGGTGTTCCTGGAACACCCTTCATGGATCTCCAGGTACATATGCAGATGACCACAACATTAAGTGCCGGGCAAGAAAGATTATGCTGACACTTGCTAAAGACAGTGAGGAAGACTATATTCCTGGGAGCACAGCATCCTGGGAGCACAGCAATAGGGTTTCGCGGGAGGGGAGAGAGGCTGAGCCCCACTCGGATACAAGAAGGAAGAGTGGGGATTTATGGGCAAGAAGCAGGGCTGGAGGGTCAGTGAGGGCAGGGTGAGTCTTTCTAGACCGACCTAGGGGGATTCTTGCTATAGGCGGGCCAGAGCAAGCAGACATCAGCTGCAGAGTGGTGGGGATCAGGAATCTGGGGGGCGCCTGGGCGGCTCAGTCGGTTCAGCGGCCGACTTCAGCTCAGGTCACGATCTTGCGGTCTGTGAGTTCGAGCCCCGCGTCGGGCTCCGCGCTGACGGCTCAGAGCCTGGAGCCCGCTTCGGATTCTGTATCCCCCTCTCTCTGCCCCTCCCCTGCTTGCACTCTGTCTCGCTGTGTGTTTCAAAAATAAAAATGTGAAAAAAAATTAAAAAAAAAAAAAGAAGTTGGTCAGATATTGAGGGTATGGGGGGGGAGAGGGGGAATTCTCTCTAAAGGGACTCAGCGGGATTCCTGCTAACACTGGGCACTGCAGACCCAACACAGGATGACACAGGAGCCCAAGGCCGGAGACTCAGAGCCCGACTACAGCTTGGTGGGGGAGAGTCTGTGCCACGGCACATGTCGGGCGGTTTCAGACACAGAGTCCTGCCTGCTCAGTGGGAAATCGTGGGCTTGTGTCTCCCACACGCTCGCCATCCGTGGCCCGGCGTGCGGGTTCCCAGTGGTTAATTGTAGCCGCACCACCACGGCGTCCCCTCACTGGCTCGTAGCAGGAGGGGCTTCTGACGCAGCTGCGAAGCAGATATGATGAACCACAGTTTATACCGAACATATTTGTGCCTCATCCGTTTGCTTGATTAAATCGCTCTGTGGCTTAACAGACTATTTGTTGATAATTCCTACTTGAGTTTAATTTAATAGCTTTTACCAGTGAAAATATATCAGCAAACATGTAATGCTGGGGGGAGAATACCGCACAACGTAACCCGCGTCATCAGAAATAACGGTGGGGCACGTACAGGACGCTGTTAGTGTTAGCTTGTCGCGCCCAGAACCTTCGGGCCAAAGATGAAGGTTATTCCTGGCTCGACTACTGGTTGCCAACTGTATCCCAAACAGACCTAGCCTCGATTTCCCCACATTTTGGAGGGGCACTTTCCACTGGAGCACCCGAATGTACTGAATAACCCCCACAACACTGGTTAGCAGGACTCTCGGTTCTAGCCCCAGAGCCTCTCTCTCTCTCTCCACCTCCCTCCCTGCATCCGAGAGGTCGGACGTCTCCTACCCACTTGCTAATCTGCCGCATCCAGGACACTGTTCATGCAGTTTCTCATGCAAGAAACAGAGTGAAATCCTGGGTAGTAAGTCAGATGATGTGGACTGAGACACCGTCCTTCCCTTAGTCAGTGTTAAGCTCTTTCCTGGGCTTGTGAAAGCAGGAAAAACATAGGGAAACCTCCTTTGCTGTATTGGGGTACGCGACAGAAGGACTGCCTGCCCGCAGATTTACGGAAAGAAGGTGTAAACAAGGTGAAAAAAGACAACTGGGTGAGATCTCAATCTTTTCCGCTGTCTTTTCACATACTTTTGAACAAGCAATGATACTTTGGGGACTTTCCTTCTGTGTAAGGAGAGAAATTCTGTATTGAAATTGCAGATATAAGGCTTATCACAAAAAATGACCACAAGGAAATTTTAGTGTCTTTATTTTTTTTTAATACTTATTTATTTTTGAGAGAGAGAGACAGAGAGACAGAGACAGAGAGACAGAGACAAGCGGGGTTGGGGCAGAGAGAGAGGGAGACACAGAATCTGAAGCGGGCTTCAGGCTGTGAGCCTGTCGGCACGGAGCCCGATGCGGGGCTTGAACCCATAAGCTGTGAGTTCTTGACCTGCTTAACTGAGTCGCCCAGGTGCCCCTAATTTTAGTGTCTTTAAAATAGAATAAACAGGGGCGCCTGGGTGGCTCAGACGATTGAGTGTCCGACGTCAGCTCAGGTCATGATCTCGCGGTTTGTGAATTCGAGCCCCTGATCAGACTCCGTGCTGACGGCTCAGAGCCTGGAGCCTGCTTCGGATTCTGTGTCTCATTCTCTCTCTGCCCCTCCCCTGTTCACACTCTGTCTCTGTGTCAAAAATAAATAAAACATTAAAAAAATTTTTTTACATAGAATAAACATACATAAGCAGAATGGTAAGCAAATGAAGTACTCATCAATACGGACTATCGATTGTGGTCGTCTCTGCCTTTTGTTGTCCTGAAAGCCCAATAAAAAAATCAGCCTTAACATAGAACTTTTGGGTGCCTTTACTGAAGGCACCTGAAAATTATTTTAATTAGAAATGGTTTTCCGGGAAACCACCCAAGATCTAGAAGAAGAGCTTACCTATCAAGCACCAAGAAGAAGCCTTAATGTCTGACTTTCCAGGAAGCTTTCTTTTTCTCCATGACTAGAGCCAACAATGCTCACAGTATTTGGTGAGAGTCCCTCAGCAGTTACTTTATCGGCACATCATGCTTCCCTTTAAAAGGGGGTAAGCAATTAAAAAATACTCACAGATAGCGCTCAGTTACCTTCGACCGTGGGAAATGGAAATGAATTGACAATCGGTATAGTAAGACCATTTAAGTCCAGTGATGCTGGTCATTTCACAGAACTTCCACGCTGTAGGGCTTCCGTTCACAAGAATGCCTCTCCCACTAGATGTTAAGTGCATGGAGGGCAGAGATCATATAAAGATCACATCCCATATACCAACTGCTTAGCACCATGTACATGGTAGATGCTCAAAATTCTTGGAGTTGTGTGAACAATTGAGTGAATACATAAGTAAATGAAATTCTCCTTCCGCTTAACCGCTCACCATCATCCGTCTCCCAGCTAAAGGACATTGTGTCCTTGTCACTCACCCTCAATCGTCTTTCAGCAAAAATGTCAAAGACAGATGAAATGACAGGTAGTCAAAGAGAACCGACTCCCTGGCTTTGATGACTCCAAACAAAATGACTGTTCCTTAAGTGACTGACTTTGAGTATTGATACCTTTGGCCAATTGGTAGATAAAGCTTACTCAGTACGTAATATCACTTTTTATTAATTTAAAAAAAATAGGCACTCAACGCCCTTCCTAGCCAACCCCTCTCAACCTGCCCCAGGCCCCAAGCCAGGCACTGGAGCTTTGGGGTCTCTCCTGGGGAACTGAAGGCCCAGCCAAGGAGGACTCCTTCCCAAAGCTCCATCAGTCGGGCCACTGATGCTGGGGCATTTCCTGACTCTAGAAGCCACCTCAACTCATGATGCCATGGCTTTGGGACCCGAACTGGTAACGGGTTCACGGATCGGTACAGCTGACTCATAGCGCGGTACGTAAGATAAGGATAGAGGGACATCGCCATCCCAGCCAGGGGACAGGAACTTCATCTTAGCGAATGGGGCCGATCTCTGGCCTTTTCTTCCCCTAGTCACATAGGAAGGTCATCTGAACTCTTAATTGCCAGGCTGAGAGTGTACTGAGATAGCACACGCCGTGGATTCTGCAGGCGGTAGGGGCAATCTCAGGTGCACACAGAGGCAGGAGACACTGGGCAATAGGAAAAATGTTGATAAACCCAGAAAATATTGATCAGTATCCACAGCTGACAACCCTTGACTTGCAGTGTTACCATCCAGAGC
>NW_024412429.1:2844619-2849983 GCF_014898765.1 Herpailurus yagouaroundi | reverse complement strand
GTGCAGGGAAAGGAGGCTCACAGAGTTTAAGGAGCCAGCTGCTGTGAAAGGTGGACTTGAGAATCCAATTCAGGTGACTGCGACACAAAGCCCAGGTTCACCTGGAACTTTCTAACTTCCAAAAAAGGTTCTCTAGAAGAATCTTAGGTTTGGGGCACATTCCAAAACATCCCAATTTCCCTCAGGGTAATTTCCTTGTAACGATTACAACAGCCTTCCTTCAAGTCCCGTCTAACACCTGGTAAACTCCAGTAATCATACAACCCAGAATGATAGCACACGTCCTTATAGCAAGAGCGTCCTTTACAACATTCTAGGGGCCAGGACCATAAAGCAAGCCCTTTGGATTTCCCCGGGCTCCGTTTCCTCATCTGTAAAATGGGCTGCTGAATCAGGAGACGGTTGCACCTTCCGGGAAGGTGCTGAGATCCTCGGGCAGTGTTGTCAATGCCCTGAGATCAGGGTGAAGGGCAGACACCGAGACTTGACGCCTTTCTCTGGCATGCTCAAAGAAGTCTAGGAAAGATATCCACTTTCCATTTAGAAACTCCCAAAATCATTCCAGCCAGAGTCAACCATCCTGGTCATCTTAGTTGGTGCAATGCTGAGACACTACAAAAATATTTAAGCTGTAATTCATAAACTGTTTCCAAGTCTGATGAAGTAATCTGGCTTCTCTGTTGGTTAGAGCTTACCAAATGTTGGATTCTAGATTAAAGTGAGGTTAAATTTAAAACCAAGTACGAAAACATTAAGACCACGTCTCTCCCTGATGGCTGTTTTAATAAAAATAACAGTGTTTTTGCCCTTAAAGTAGCTACAATCACTTTCCTGTTTATGTCACCAGATTTTGAATTCAAAAACCAAATTGTTCAGTCTCTGTGTATATTTTACAAAATAAATTTCACAGAAACAATTAAAACAATATGTTCATGTTTACAAAATGAGTTGTCTTTTTCTTTAGTCCAAACAGGAAATATACATCCATGCTAAGGCTTTATATGCCCTATCACACAACCTCAAACTATGGACAGACCTCCCCTCTGAAATTTAACTTTTTTTTTTTGGATGAGCGTTTCTTGGCCTATAATCTGCTGTGGATACGCAAACAAATTAACAGCCTTCTCTGGAAAAAGAAAGGCAGCTGGATCGGAATCTGGAAGTTACTGGACTAAAGCACAGGGTCAGCGACTTATTAGAACCCCCACTAGGTGGAGGCACCGTGAGGCCAGGACTTCCAGGACTTAGGGTTTCTGGATCTACAATGCTGAGAAAAGGGCTGAACAAATACTAGGTCTTTACAAAGCAATTGCAGAATCAATCGGCTGGTAAGCTTTCATCAAGATCCTCAGTTCTGGGGGGAGATCCTCCTAGCAATAGACTGAGGATAGTAACACACGTCTACACGATTTTTCCTAAGACACAGGTGAAGGCATTTGTAGAGAACAGAGCACTTTATCTGGGCTGCCCATTCTCTATTAATGCTTCTGTCCAGCATCCAGCATCCAGACTCTATGAAGTGCTCATTGATTACGTGCTGATAGATCAATCACATCCCTTTCTAGTCAGTGGACATACGTAGCCGACGGTGTATTTATTGTTTTTAGAAATTTTATTTTCACATTGAAGAAACCTCATTTATATTCCCCTCTTGGTTTCTCACCATGTCTTTTTAATTTTTTTTAACGTTTATTCATTTTTGAGAGAGAGAGAGAGAGAGAGAGAGAGCGCGCGCGCACAAGCGGGGAAGGGGCAGAGAGAGAGGGAGGCATAGAATCCGAAGCAGGCTCCAGGCTCTGAGCTGTCAGCAGAGCCTGATACGGGGCTTGAACCCATGAACCGTAAGATCATGACCTGAGCCAAAGTCGGACGCTCAACCACTGAGCCATCCCAGGCGCCCATTATATTCTTTTTTTGAGGTACTTTCAAAACCTGGTTCTCTTTGCTGAGCCATGACACGGGAGGTTGTGTATATCATGCTGTATAGGATCGCTGACCCTCCGCCAGTTCAGCCTGGTATCTGTTGCCTTTCTTCCCGAACAGCCCCGGGAGTTGGCTCACCCGTGTGCCTCCCTGAGGCAAGGACAAGAAACGGAAGGAGACAAGGAGCTGTATAATGAACTTGGCATTTGATGAATAAAAACTTATCAGGCATAAAGGTAAATACTGTTCTGAGTTTCTATTCTTATCAGCTTTAGCTTTTTAAAGTGTCTGAGATCCAGCAAAGTGATTTATCTCAATGAACATATGTTTAATTTCTGTCAATGTGAGGTTTAAGGCAAGCCCTCCTCCATTATTTGATTAACAGTTGTACTTGTTTGAAAAATCTGTTTTACCCTCAGAGCCCAGCCACAAAGATTCCCATCTAGTCCAATTCTGACTCGGTGATACTGCAAAGGAAACTTTTTATACAAGTAATTCCCTGTTGCATTCACGCCTACCCCTGAGCTTTGCTTAAAGATCTCTTAATTGTAACAACCCACGCCCGGATCGGTATCATGGCAGCTGGACAAAGAAGGCCAACATGAAAAATGTGACATTGTTCCAACTGATTCGACTTCATTAGAAACAAACAAAAACGGAGATGGGCGCCAGCCCTGTGGCAAAGGCCAGGGCAATGTCGAAGGGAAACGCTAGCTTGTGTCGCCAGCCCCTCCCCCCAACATCACAATGTCTCTGTTTTACTTAAACAGGGTTCCACCATTTGGTCATCTATAGATTCAACGATGTAATTGGAACACTGGGATAAGGAGAAGAAGGTCTGATTGCTGAAATAAAAACCACATCAGGGAACTGTCCACAGATGACTTTGGCAACCCAAAGATGACAAGATGAGGGACAGGAGAAAAGGACATTAATTTTCAGGGTCCTCTGGGTTTCAGGTCGAATCTATATCAAACCCGGAGCTGCAGGGATATTGCATCAGGCACTTCACTACTGAGCATCGTTTCAGACTGGCGGGAGGGGATACTACTGCTACCTTTATATATGTATACATATACATATGGTCAACGCTACACGGATTTCGAGTACAGAACATCTGCCCGCTACGGGAGCACTTGTGTGGCTGTGGGCCACCGTACCATAAACCCGATCCACCCCGACCCACAGCCGAGGGGAGCGCCGGGGAGGTCCTGTACTTTGGACTTCGGGGGAGCGACAGCCCAGCCGCACGGATCCCAACGCCCCCCTTACCCGGAGCACCTATGTAGGCACGGTGACTGACCCGCATCCTGCGCAGACCCGGGAACAAAATGAGTTAGAAATTCCACAGGGGCAGAGTTTCGTCCCCGATGAGAGCCCGAGGACCGGTCCAGTTATTACTAAGTCCCAACAATAGCGTTCGATTTTAGAAAAACCGGACCAGCTCTCAAAAAACTTTAACTCCCAGACATGGGACTGTGGGTACCGTGCATGTGACAATAGAAAGGGCTCGGAATGGCTCTGAGACCCGCAGCATCCTCCAGGGCGCGGCGGGGACCCGGGTACCTGCGCGCACAGAGGCGACGGCATTTACCTCGAGTCGACTTAGACTGGAGCTCTTGGAGCGCGACTTCTTGCGCAGGTACACGGAGAAGAACCGTCGCACGGTGAACTTCTTCATGCTCAGGTCCATCGCCCCGCGCCCAGCCGGGAGGAGCCGCAGGCCCGGAGGACGCGCATTCCCGGCGCATCCCAGGCGCGTGGGGTCAGGTCCGCGGGCGGGTGCGCGCCGCCAGGGAGCCCGGCGCGGCGGCCATCGGCGCGGGGCGCGGGCTGCGGGCACAAAGGGCAGGCCGAGCCGGCCACGGCGGCCGGCGCTCCAGCGCTCCCTCCTCCCTCCTCCTCCTCCCCCTGCAGCCTGCGAGGACCAGCCCCTGGCAGCCCGCCCCGCCCACAGCCACTACCGCCAATCAGTGCCCGCTGCCCCAGCGGCCTCCAGCTCCACCTCCACCTCCCGCTGCTGCTGCTGCTGCTGCTGCTGCCTCCCCGCGAGGACCAGCCCCCAGCAGCCCTGCCCCACCCCGCCCCGCCCCGCCCACAACCACTACCGCCAATCAGTGCCCGCCGCCCCACATGCTCCCTCCTACTCTTTCTTCTGAGGCTGCAGCTGCTGCCGAGGCTGCTACCGCCCCGCGAGGATCAGCCCTGGGCGGCCCCGCCCCGCCCACAGCCACTACGGCCAATCAGATGCTTCCTCCTCCTCCTCCTCCTCCTCCTCCTCCTCCTCCTCCTCTCCACCTCCTGCTACCACCACCTGGCGAGGGCCAGCCCCGCGCAGCCCAGCCCCAACCCGCTCCGCCCACAACCACTACCGCCAATCAGTGCCCGCCGCCCCACATGCTCCCTCCTACTCCTTCTCCTGCTGCTGCTGCAGCCACCAGCCCGTGAGAACCAGCTGTGGGCGGCCGCGCCCCGCCCCGCCCACAGCCACTACGACCAATCAGATGCTCCCTCCTCCTCCTCCTCCTCCTCCTCCTCTCCACCTGGCGAGGACAAGCCCCGCGCAGCCCCGCCCCAACCCGCCCCGCCTTCCATCAGCCACCAATCAGCGCCCGTCCCCTTGCCCCGCCCCTCGTCACTGCCACCAATCAGCGCCTGCAGCCCCAAGGTCTCCCTCCTTCTTCTCCTCCTCCTCGGCCCCCGAGAGGACCCGTCCCGAGAAGCCCCGCCCCTGCCCTGGGCCCCGCCACTACCACCAATCAGGGCCACCGTCCCGCCGCCCCCGCCCCCGCCCCCCCCCCCGGCGTCTGCCCCGCCCCCCCCGCCCCCCCCCCGGGGGCCCTCCCGCCCACCGCCCCGCCCCCCGCCCACAACGCCAATCAGCGCCCTGGGCGGTGCCTGCTTAGCGAGCCGGGCGGAGGACCGGGCGGAGGACCGGGCGGGGCCCCGGGCGGGGCCCCGGGCGGGCGGTGCTGGGCCCCGGCGTCTCGGGCGCCTGCCCTCGGTTCTGCTCCGCTGGCCTGCGGGGCTGTTCTCTAGCTTGGGGGTGTCGCTGTTTCCTTTCCTTAAAACAGCCACATACACACTTGGGCATAATGCTCTTCTGCGCCGGACAAAACTTTTGTTCATTAGCAAACATGCCTGGAAACTGAACCCCAAATCCCAGGGGCTCCGTTAGCGTTCCCAGTGAGCCCCGCACCTCTCCTCGGCCCCGCCAGGCCCCGCAGCCCCGGGACTCACTCCCCGGGGATGAACGGATCCGCACACGCTCTGGGGAAACCTCCCCTGGCAGTGCTTGGAGAACAAAGGCATATCCGTTCTCCATGACCTCCGACTCCATATATAGAAAATTATTCAAACGGATGACTTACTAGGCCCGGCACAGCCAGTGTCCTGAGGCAGGGCTCTCAGAGGCCAGCTGCTGGCTGTAGGGCTGCGGGG
>NW_024412429.1:2829611-2844219 GCF_014898765.1 Herpailurus yagouaroundi | reverse complement strand
TTTTTTTTTAAGAAATGCTCATCAGAGAGCTATGGACAGTTTCAGATCTTTGAGCTCTTAGCTCTGTGCAGCCTTTTCGATTTTACTCTTGTGCAATGTGCACGTGTTGAGTCAACGTTTAAAATAGGGTCTGGGCACCTGGGTGTCCCGGATGGTTAAGCTTCTGACTTCAGCTCAGGTCATGATCTCAGGGTTGGTTAGTTCGAGCCCCGCCCGCATGGGGCTCTGTGCTGACAGCTCAGAGCCTGGGGCCTGCTTCAGATTCTGTGCCTCCCTCTGTCTCTGCTTTCTCTCAAATATAAATAAACATCTTAAAAATGTAAAACCAAACAAACACACAAACAAAACCTTTAATTTAAAACAAGGTCAAACAATCTCAGGAGCATACTGCCACCAGTGCCCTGAGAAGTCCAGAAACATTCATGCATACACTGTGTGACAACTACTGCTCTGTGGCCAGAAGCTTGTGAAAAATCCACGTGTCCCGTCATCCCCTTGGCTAAACGATAGGTTGCATTAAAACCCCGGGGAGGGCTATCTTGGCTAAAGTGAGTATGGAGGCCAGATGCCCCCAGTGGGAACGGTGATTTCATGCTGCATCTGGGCGAAGACGTGAGGGCAGATTCGCTCTCTGGGGTTCAACGGATGTCGCGGGCTCCGTGGCGTAAGCGCAGAGTTTAGAGTCAGGATGCGGACATGGCCACTTCCTTGCTTGGCGAGGACAAAAGCCTCGGGGCCAGCCTAAATCAAGGCCTGTGTTTTACCACAAGAGCATTTTGACCTGGTGTGACAGAATTGGAAAGGAAATGCCTCATGAGATGCTCATGATTCCCCCTACACTTGAGTGCAAACAGTTCTAGTGAACTTGGACGTCACAGAAGAAAAAAATAAAAAGCCTTCCTATGTTCAATTATAGACATGACTTCATTGCTAGAATATTTGTTTGCCTGTGTCTTTATCCAGGTAAAGCAAGTATATCAAAATCTCTAAAGGGGTGCCTGGGTGGCTCAGTCGGTTAAGCGTCCAACTCCTTGGATTCAGCTCAGGTCACGAGCTCATGGTGGTGAGATCAAGCCCAGAGTCGGGCTCGGCGCGGAGCATGGAGCCTGCTTGGGATTCTCTCTTCCTCCCTATGCCCCTCCCCTGCTCGTGCTCACTCTCTCTCTCCCTCTCTGTTCATCCCCTGCTTGTGCATGCTTTCTCTCTCAAAGTAAGTAAATACACATTTAAAAAGTAATCTCTAGAAATTGTTTACCACCACATTTACCACCATTTCCACGAATACAATGAATACCTCCAGACCACCAAATCTATAGGAGGTCAGGGTCCTCTTTAACCCGGGCCTAAATGATCCCCCCCAAATACTAGGGGGAAGGGTGAGCTTAATAAAGGTTCACGCCCAGATGGCGGGGAGGAGGGGGACATCTTGAAGAGAAGACAAAGCTGATCGGCACCCCCCCACCCCGCCGTGGTTAAGTTTTTCCGTGATTTAAACACGGAAGCCTGGGACTGAATGCTGCGTGGTTGTTGCTTCGAAGAGAACGCCGGATTGGCCACGTTCATTCACCTCAGTTCCCCAGGGGACTGCGGAACACCTCACAGGGCTCGATACCGTGAGCAGCCTCAGGAATACAAAAAGGGCTGTGGCTCGTGGCCCGCACAAGTTCGCAGCCACGAGGAAGAGACGGTGAGCGAACACACACGATGCGGGTTTGATGCAAGGAGAAAGAAAGGCGTAAGGAGACGCGGGGGCAGAGGTAAATGAGAAGTCAACCCTAGCTGGAGAAGCCACGGAGGCGGTGGTGGCATCTGGGGTCACCTCTAAGGATGAGGAGCCATTTCCCGGGCAAACGGAGTGGGGTCCCGGCGTGCGGAAGAACAGGGTTATCGAGAAGTTACAAGGAACAGGGTTTCATGACTGAGTCATGAAAATTAAAGTTCCTACCAAGTCCCCAAGACACATGAGGTATGATGTTTCAGAATTTCGAGACAACAAGTAAGGTCTGCTCGACCCTGGAGCCCCGCCTTCCTTGAGTACAGAACAGACCCTGGACAGGAAGGAGAGAGGGTTCTGGAAGGAAGGTAACTTTGGCCAAGTCTGTGCTGTCATACCCCTCCTTCCCTTCCACCCAGAGGACCGGGGGGGGGGGGGGGGATGGCAAGTTTTTGGGTTTCAACCCCCACGGTGACAGCTGTGATTTGCTGGGGACGCCGCAGCTCAGGCCTGGGACCGAGAGAGCCACGGGGTGGCCCTTGCTCCGGGTGGCTCGGGCGGGGCCGTTTAGAGAGCGGGCCTGTGTTCACAGGGCTTGTAGGGGGAAGGATGTGAGAAACTGTCTTACAGATCAGGCATGGCCACGTGGGAAAGGGGCCAGTGTGGGGGTCTCGGAGACCCTGTCTGGAGCAGAAGTGGTGTGGCAGCGGGCTCAGGGCTGAGGGAAGAATTCCAGGTAACTTCCAGAGAGAGAGGCCTCTGTCCTGTGAGTGTGCACAGGCTGGGTGGGGGGTCTCCAGGCACAATACCCCCCGAAGAAGACAGGACAGCTCTCCCTGAGAGGAAGGGTCAGCGAGAGCCCAGCTGGGCACAGAGCAGTGTAAGTATATGTGTCCTCTCCCTTATCCCCTGCCCTCCCGATCTGACCCTGGAGGGGACACAGCAGGTTCCAGCCAGGCAAAGAGACCCGAGTGTGGCCAGTCGTTAGGACTTGAAATACTCATTCCTCAATCAAGTATTTAACACTGAGAGCAAACACGGTTGTCTATTATCCGGGAGTGGGAAGCAAAAGCTGTGCAAATTGACGGGGTCTCCCTGTGGTTCACTTGGAGGAGCATCGAGCATCGGAAGGTGTGTTTTGATCCGATCACAAGCCAAGTCTGTTCGACAAACCAGTTACAACTGGATGTGATGAGTGAGGGGGGAGAGGAGTCAAGAATCACATCCGGGTTTGTTACCCTGACGATCCGTTTACAGCAGCGAGGGGCCCAGAGGAGGGACGCCACCCTCTGGGGTCCGGGTGGGGCAGGGCTCTGCCCTCAGGGCAAGGTGGATGGAAATTCCTCCTACAGACAAGGGCTCGCGACAGAGCACTGGCACAGGACAGGGAGGGCAAGAACGAGCCCCTGGCGCCTCTGTGCCCACACAGCCCCTCCTGGCCCGAATGCATTCTCTGGGTCACCCAACAATGGCAACGCAGACTCAAGTGATCCTGGCTAGTTCTCACCCGAGGTGCCCAGCAGAAACACACAGCAAAGCCCTCTAGAGAAATCCCCATGGCCACCGAGCGCATGACCAGGAAGACAGCTGCCCGTGGCATCAGACGTGCCCTGATTTATTGGATGTGGGATGTGAAATTATGACATCAGATACGTTCAAGGAAATAAAAGGAAGACATGAAAATACAATTCAAGAGAGTCTAAAAGCGCCCCAGCAGAGAAAACTGGACAAGATACTCCTGGGAACGTGCCGACGTAGGGCTGGACACATGTCACACACGCTCGCACATGTGCTCCGTGTCACAGGGCTGACTGGCCGTGGGAAGGGCTGCTCCGTGGAATGCGTATCAGACGTCGAACACCTGAGTCGTGTTTCTGTGCGCTGTTCCTCTCCTGAAACCCTGAGCCTCTAGAACAGGGTCCTCAACTGCGTCAGGCTTTGTCCCCCAAGGGGACGTCTGGCAGTGTTTGGAGACACCTGTGTGTCATGGCGGGGGGGGGGGTGATGGAGGGAGGCTGGGGCGCTGACGAGTGTCACACAGAAAACTAGTGATGGTGACTGGGAAGGAAGCAGACCCCCACTTCTAGAATTTCCATCTGAAAGCTGCCTGTTGAACCGTATCGTCTTCTGCAAGTGCCCCGTGCGCCCCATTGTCCAAACCAGGAGGCAAGAATGACACTCACTTCTGTGCCTCCTTATTCCCAAATTCTAACGTGCAGAGACGTGTTGGCGAGACGTTCTCAGTATCTTTCACTCCTCCCCCCGCCTCCCTTCCAGCCCTTGCTATCGGTCACGTGGCTTGGGCCCTCATCGGTTCCTGCCAGAATGCAGTAATCTCAGGCCGGGTCCCATCCATCACAGCCCATCTGCAATCCTGCTACTAAAATGATCTTTCTAGGAGCAAAGCGGGTCAAGTTACCCCCATGCACCACAGGTCCCCAGCTCTTCCAGAAGAAGGACAGACTCCAGAGCTGCACGGCCACGCTCTTCTTGGTCACTGCTCCCTCTGCCCTGCCACTGTCCCCCGCCTTCCCTGCCCCAGAACTCGGGCTGGGCCACGCCGACGCGCCCTATGAGCACGAGCTCCCGGTGTCCCCGACACCGCGCGTGCTGTGGTCACTGCCCGGGACGCCCTTCCTGCCCGCCCGCCTCCACCCACTGGCTGCACCCCTCTCGCACTTCACGCCGCAGGGCTGGGTCACTGCCGGGAAGTCTCCCCAAACCCCCCGACGCTGCAGGCGGTGTTAGGGAGTCTTCCCCGGGGCTCCCCACGTTACTTACGGCACCAGATGATGACTCCTGGCTTCTCTGCCCACCCCGCCCACCAACTCGGAGATACTCAGGGCGGCTGCGATCTTCAGGCCTCCACACGTTTGTTTAAGGGGTTTTATGTTGACTATTTTCGGAGATGTGCTGGTTGTCAACAGCTGGGCCTACATCACTGTTCATCTATATAACACACTTATGAAATCCGCAGAATGGACACAACGAATCCCATCGTATGCGGCTCAGGGCGCCGAACCTAGTGTCTAAACGTACGTAAGACAAAAGGGTCCCCACAAGGTCTGCGTATCAGTGAGTTCCCAGCAGTATCTCAGGCACTTTACTAGGTGTTTACCAAAAGAAATCAAAGAAGGGAGTGGCAAGCAAGACGGTGACAGGCCAGGACCCTCATTTCCCTAGATGATTACACTCGGTCAAGACATGGCACGAGGCCAGAATCCTGTGGACACAGCATCTCACAGACAGAAGTCTGCTGGCCTCCCTGGGCCTCCTTATGGCTGTGCTTTTGGTGCAGAGTATCTAGCTTTCCTCTTAAAGGTCAGCTTACTCACGAGACAGCACAGGGACACCAAAGTGAGGCTTGTTACACAAAACAGCGGAAGGGACCCAAGCACGTGGCCGAGAAAAGCAGTTGGAAAACATTTCGTGTAGATGCCGTAACGTGCTTGGTCTCTTCTAATGATCGGTATTTTACGTGGGGGAGGGGCGAAAGGGGCATTCTTCACTGGGGGGCGACAGCACCAGCAGAAAACCCTGGGGTTGACCTTCCTAGTGTTTACATGTTGGTTTCTTACGGGTTGAACTGTGTGCCTTTCTAAAACAATATGTTGAAGTCCTGACTCCCAGGCCCCTCGAAGGTGACCTTATTTGAAAACTGGGTTGCTGGAGATGTTAACTGGTTAAGATGAGGGCATACCGGGGTAGGATGGGCTCTAATGCAATGTGACTGATGTCCTCACAAGGAGGCCACGTGACAAGGGTGGCAGAGATCAGAGTGGTGCAAGAGGCGAGGCAGAACTCCCCTCCGGGAGTCAGGGGAGCCTGACCCTCGACGCGCCTCCATCTCCGTCTCCGGCTTCTGGCTTCCAGAAGTGTGGGGCCATCAATGCCTGCTCTTTGCGGCCCTCCGGTCTGCCGTGCTTTGTTATGCTGCCCACGGAGATTAAGGCACCCTTGTCATCCCCAGACAGAAGTCCCAGTGACCCTCTGTGATGGAGACAGCCGGTGAACAGGCTCACCAGTGAACACAGCGTTTGGTCTAACGGCATGTGAGAAAACCCGACTGTGAATAGAGGCACGGGGGCTTTTTCTTGTCAGCCCGAGCCGATGCCCAAGTTACAGAGGAACTTCAAGAGGAAGGGAGTCAACAGGAAAGAGGAAACAGGTGAAAACTATAGCAGGAAGGATTTCTGTAACTTAAAAAGGAAAAAAAAAAATCCTCAAAATAGAAAAGTCCCTCAAGACCTGGAATGGGTACAAAGGAGAATGTCAAATCTTGCCAGAAGTTTCTCTTAGCGAGAAATGTTCGTCTTCTAAACAATATTTCATAGACATCCATGGCATCCCAAACACCAAACACCTATATCGGAGATGGGAACCAGATGCACACATACGAGAAATTCTCGGCGACACTAAAAGCCACAAGGCTTAAGGCCCCTAGTGCCTGGAATTCACCTTCCTCATCAGGGAGCCTCTGGCGGAGGCTGGGGAGGTGGCAAGGGGGCGGCTGGGGAGGTGGCGTGCCATTCTTCCTAGTAGCACAGGTTGCGTATGCAGAGGGAGCCTTCCTGAGACACAAAGATGCTGGATAGAACAAGAAGAAAAATCCTCTTTTTTTTTAAAGCATGGCTGATCCAATAGTACGTAGGGGAACACAAATGTAAGCAGAAATTGAGGCTCAGAAGACATTCCCTAAGAGGAAGCAACGTTTGTCCCGGAGGTGGATGTCAATCCCTGTAACCCAGACCCGAGTCTCAGCAGGGTCTGGAGAACAGGACTGGAGAGAGCTTGGGGCCGTGCGGGGTGGGAGGTCAGGTCTGAGCCACTCTGCTGAAAGTCAGGGTCCCCACAGAGCAGACTGTAGGGGGATGGCTGGGAGGGGACCTGCGTATTCAGGCGTGAGCACTGTAAGAAGCGAAGGCCAGCCTCCTGCGGCTCACGGTTAGTTCCAGAACAAAATCCTCAGGTACTACCAGCTTGAAAAACTCCAAGCCAAAAATTTACTTTTTAATGGTCCCAGACTGTAGCATCCCAAGGACCAGGCAGAAGCAAATATAAGGACTCTGGAGAAATTACTTTAAGCGTGTCTCAAAGCTCAAACAGAAAACCTTCCAAGGGACCCGATTTGCGATCATAAATATGCGAGGAAATAGCTACCACGAGCAAGAGGCAGCAGAGATGATGAGCTGCGGAATCAGACTTGCAAAGACAGAGAGGTTGAAATTTTTGTGTAAATGATATAAAATACGTTAAATATGTTTAAAAAACAAAAAAGAAGACTGAAAGTATTAACAAGGGAACTAGAGATTATAAAACGATCAAGCAGATTTGTTAACATAAGTAGAGCTTAACAAAATTAAACTGGGGGTGCCCGGGCGGTTCAGTCAGCTGGGTGTCTGACTCGTGATCTCAGCTCAGGTCTTGAGCTCAGGGTTGTAGGTTCAAGCCCTGTATTGGGTGTGAAGGCTACTTTAAAAAATTAAACTACAATGATTTAAATTAAAAGCTCAACAGATAAACAGCGGTTTAGACCACGTCCAAGAAACAGTTACTAAAGGAAAAGTTAGATCTGGTGATAAGTGAGAACGTGCAAACTGGAAAGTCAAGAAGACAAGAACTACGAAGGGCAGTTTAAGAGATGTGGAAGACAGAGGGAGAAAAAGCCAGAGTGCCTCTGAGTCATACTCTGAGAAAGAAACCCAGATACATGTTATTCAAAGAGGTGAGCCGATGGCTGAGAAGCTTTTGGAGTTGATAGAATACACCAACCCTCATATTTATGAAGCCTCCCCACATCCCAAGGAGGATTAGATAAAAAGAAATCCATACCTAAATACATATTAAATCCACAGAATGCTTCTTCAAAGCAACCATAAGGAGAGACAGGTTTTCTACATAGGAACGTCAATTAGAGTGTCGACTGACACCTCAATGACACTACTGGAAGCCACGGGAGAGTGGAATAGTAAGTAAACAGCGCTGAGGGAAACCATTTTGACTTCAAAGCCTCTGCCGTGCAAAATACCTTTCCAGAATAAGGGCAACACAAAGTCACTTCCAGGTAAACCAACTGAGAAATCCGACGATGAAACTTATGGGTAGAACAAAACACGGACGCATAAAGAATCAAAGCGTTGCACAATTTGTGCGTGTATACCTTGACGTAAGTTATAAATGACGTCTTGATTTAAAAAGTAGCATAGACGGCGGGACGGGAAGTAGCGTGAACATCTTCCAACGTCTCGCTGAGGGCGCGGCCACCACGGGCCCTGAATGTCTCTGCTTTCTTGATTCATTCTTGCTGAGTATGGGAAACACATAAGGCACTGCCCACTCCTAACCCAGGCCAGTGCTCAGGATTGTTCTGGGAGCAGGCATCCTTGAGGGATGAAGTCATGTTTCTCTCCAGGACAAAGAGCAGTCTTGCTACCACTCGTTACAAAATACCAGGCCCCTCAAACTCTGTGTTTCTGGCAGGGATGCGGCTTGACAGTGAGCACGGGATCCATCCGCCCTCCAGCCTAAGATGGCCCAATGGAACTTGGGGGCAAAGGAACCCCGTGCCAACACGGTTTTCATGCCACTGTCTGCTCCTTGCACAATGAAGTCCCTTCTTTCTGATCCTTGAAGCTTATGTCTCCTTCCCCCAAACAGTAGCAGGCTAATTAGCTGCGAGTAAGGCAAAATCAAACTAAACCTTACACAAACTGAAAGGGTAGAAATAAATCGAAATATATAAAAAATTACAATCAACATTAACGGGCTACACTCTCAGTGAATAGACAAAGAGCGCTAAACCGGTTAAAAACAAATGTAGCTATAGAGACACGTCTAAAACAACAGACATAGAAAGGTTCAAACGAAAGAATGACAAAAGACAGACCATGCAAATACTCATGAAAAGAGGGTTGGTAAAACAACATTAGCCCCATACGAAATACACAACAAGCATCTGAAGATACAGTATCACTATATATTGAAGAACATTCAATTCACCAGGAAGATTCAATAACCCTAAACCTGCATGCACCAAATAATACACTTTCAAAATACACTAACCCCAAATGGACACCACTAAGAGGAGAAACTGACCATCCATTGTCATGTGGCAAAGTTCTTAACATAGCTCTCAATACAGGACAGATCACACAGAAAAACAAAATTCAGCACGCATTAGAATAATTAAATAATACATTTGGGAAAGCTGACCTAAGGAACATATATAGTGCTCAACATCCAACCACTCCAGACCGGGCATTTTCTCCAAGTACACGTGGAATAGTTAAAAAAATTGACCATCTTGGAACTTAGGCTGCAAGGCACAGATCAGTAAACTATCTAAAAAAATAATCTCCTAAGTAGTTGCTACCATATAGGTTGATTTTTCTTACTGCACCATAAAGACCATTTTTTTACTCTATCACTTAACAACCCCACACGATTGGAAATTTTAAAAATATAGTCTAATCGCTTATATAATATAAATTACTCAATATTATTGATAAGTAAATATTTAGTAATGTATAAATCATAGCAAAAACTGGAGATTATTTGGATTTGAGAGATTTAAAGAAATACTGCTTCTCAATCTCTGTGGGATGCTATCAGGTTAAAATTTAGAGAGATGTTTACAGCATCCAATGCTTCTGTTAGAAAGAAGTCTAAAAATTAATGCATTAAGCATATAACTTATGGAATAAGGGGGGAAAGCCCCAGGAGAATAAACTCAAGGAAAGCAGAAGAAAGAAAATACTGAAAATTAAAATGAGAATTCATGAGAGAAAAAAGATACAGTAAAGAAGACAAACAAATTCAAAAGTGTATTTTGAAAAACTCAATGGAGTGATACATGTGGGTAAGAATAATCCATTGAAAAGGACGCAGTGCAAATACTTAGGAATAGAAAGGGCCCAGCTCCAGGGGGCAGAATGAATGGGATTCTCAGGGTCGATAGTAAACAACTTTAGGGCTTTGAATTTGAAGCTGTGGGTGAGATGCACCAATCCTAGGAAAAGATAATGTCAGAAAAGTGACTCAGGGAAAGTTAAAAATCTTACAGGTTTTATAATTACTTAACAAATTGAGCCAGCAGTTAAAAATCTTTCTAGAAAGAAGGGCGCCTGCATGGCTCAGTCAGTTGAGCCTTTGGCTCTTGACTTTGGCTCAGGTCGTGATCTCATAGTTGGCGGGTTCGAGTCCCACATTGGACTCTGCTGACAGCGCAGTGCCTGCTTGGGATTCTCTCTCTCTCTCTCTCTCTCTCTCTCTCTCTCTCTCTCTGCCCTTCCCCTGTTCATGCTCTCTGTCTCAAAAATAAATGCATTAAAAAAAATCTTTAAGAAAATGCAGCTCTCAAATGATACTGTTTAAGATACAACTATGATAATTATCATGAAGTATTTAATTATAAAACTATTGAATAATATTAAAGAACACAGGAAATGGAGAGACAACCAATGCTCAAGGGGGAAAAAAAAACCCACAAAGATAAAAGTATCCTCCAAATTCCGAGAAGGGAAATTCTCTCCACGTTGATTAATAATCTAACTGGATTCTGATGAGAACCCTGGGGTTATTTGGTGCAACTTGACAAACAAACTCTACCTGTTTTATGGGAGAATGAAAAGGTCAAGAGGAACCAGCACAGCCTTGAAGAATAACAAGTTGAGAGGCGCTCTCCCGATCAGAGACCCAGGTTTCACACAAGCCTTTCAGCTGGTGATTGATCCCTTAACTCGGGAACTGACAGTGTGGCCTCCAATATGTAAAACACTGCTCTCGTGTACAGAAGCTGATGGAGGCAGAGAAACACTCACGGTGCTTCTCCTTTTCTCTCTCTCTCTCTTTTTATTATTTATTTTTGAAGGACAGAGAGACAGAGGGAGACACAGAATCTGAAGCAGGCCCCAGGCTCCAAGCTGTCAGCACAGAGCCCGACGCGGGGGGCTTGAATTCATGAACCTGGACATCATGACCTGAGCCGAAGTCGGACGCTCGACCGACTGAGCCCCCCGGGCGCCCCAAACACTCACGGTGTTTTGACACAAATCTCAGGCCTATTTCCAGATCAATGCCTTGAACGCCTTTCCTTCCTGCGAACGAAATTCTACAGAACTGACCTCTGACCTCAGCTCCTCACTGGCTCGGGCCCCCACCCCCAGTTACCCCGCCCGGGGCACATTGCCCACCCTGCTCTCTTTCACCGAGATTACACCCCTCCTCCAACCAACACCAGTCCTCCCGGGGTGCCTTCCATGAGCCCCCACATCAGCCAGGCCCCCAGGAGACGCTCTCGATACGAGAGGAATTACTCAGATGGGAATACTTAGGCGTCTGTGCGATCATGGGATGAATGCTTTTATTCCCCCTGGACCACAGACTCGACGAGGGCAGAGTTGCGTCTGTCTTGCAAGCCGGCCCACCCAGTGCCTGGTACACGCAAAACACGTATCTGCTGGACAGACAGGGGAGTGAAAGCACGCAGTGGGACCGGCGGCCAGGCCGCACCATTCCTCCCGACACCACGTGCTTTGTGACGCAGGACAGAGGGTACACGGACGGACGAAGACTGATGTCCAAAGGCTGGTCCCCTCCCCGCCCCGCCCCCTTCTTCTCTTTCAGCCCGTAACTGGAGATCACCTTGGCAAACTAAGGGGCCAAGTCGGCAACCAGAAACCATATTTTTAGGTGTGGAAGGCCAGAGGACGTGCTACTTCCAAAAAGAGTTCTTTACAGGGAACAGAGGTTCGATTCACAATGGGACATCCTGAAGCCCAGCGCTGGGACAGCCACGGTTCGGAGCCAACAGTGCCTCGTTTTCTGTGCGGCTCCCCCAGCCCACGACGGCACGGCTTCTGGTTATTCTTGTGATCTCCCTTCCTCCCCGGGAGGCTGTGGCGGGCTCTCGGGAAGCCTGAGACTCCAGCCCCACCACCGCTTTCCGGGGAGCCACACTTCAGCGAGATCCCCGTCTTCCCAGGGAGGGATTAGGCTGAAAGCCGCAGACGCGAAAGCACACGGCAAACGCGCTTTAGCTTGGAAAGATTTTACGTAACGGCCTAAGAGTATAAAAAAACCCACAAAACCCTCAAGAAATGAAGGGCTGGGAATTGGGCTCTTCCGTGGGGCATTAACACGACTGATGTGTTCGTGGTCTGTGTCCCCCCAAAGATATACTCAAGTCCCGACACCCAGACCCGTGAATGCGACCTGATTTTGAAAGAGTCTTCACAAAAGGCAATCAAGCTGAGAGGAGGTTATAACGGGATTCGGCTGGGCCCTAAATCCAGCACGTCTGCTGTCCTTATGAGAAGAGACACACGCACGGAACAGCACGTGCAGCCAGAGACCAAGACTGGCCTGATGCCTCTACGTCCACACGCCAGGGACCCCAAGTATCCCCGGCACCACCAGAAGCTGGAGAGAGGCTGGCCCAAGATCTCTGGAGCCTTCAAGACAGAATCAACTCCTTGATTTTGGAACTGGGGCAATCGAGAGAGAGAGAGAGAGAACGGGACAGAGAGAGAGCGCCAGGGGTGGGGCTGGGCTCACAGGGGTAACTTCTTTGGGAGAAGCCCCTGTAGAAAAGGCCAGGGTCCCTGAGAGCACCACCGTGTCCCAGGAGATCCCACCTGTGGGGAGGACCAGTGTGATGTCAGTGAGCCTGGGACGCACAGTGGGGGCAGGGGCTCTCCCTCGGTGCGACATGATGTTCAGAATAAAATCCGCCCCCACCCCTGACTGGGTCTTGCTCCTCCCCCACTGGGATGTCAAGACTGATGCCCGCAGCCTGCAAGCAATGGTGTGGACCTGGGGTCTGCTCTCAGCGGAGGACCCGAGAGGCGTGGGTGAAGCCACGTCCGTCTGGGTGGCACCCGGACAGCCTCCGGAGGGCGGTGAGGGCTCTGTAGGAGTCCGTGTTTCTACACGGTCCCGGACGGTGGCTCCAACGTGTACAATGTGCACGGGATCATTCCACACCTACATCTGGATGGGCTCTCACAAGTCACGGCTGGCCAAACCCCTCTCTGATCCCCTAGTCGCTGATTTCCCCATACTTTTTAGGATAAAGACTGAGTCCCTTGGATGACCCCTCAGAGCCCCCAGTTCCTCTTCAACCTCTTTCTGGCCGACTCGCAGACAGGGGTCCTTCCCCAGGGCTGCTCTGCCTCACTTTACCCATACACGGTGGTCTCGTCATTTTTCAAAAATAGCACCTTGATGTAGCCAATTTGGTCTCATCCTTTACAGGTACATTTAAGGGCCATCTTCCCCAGGAAGTTTTCCTATGCACACACACACCCAGCATATATGTACACGTACGTATGCACAGATAACACACACGTGTGTGCACATGCACGCCCACCTCACCGAACCACTGATTTTCATGCTCTCTCCCTGAGCACCTGCAGGATAACGTACACGCCTCCATCCCGGGCTTCGCAATTACCCTGATCGTCCATTTGCCTCCAGTTCTGCACTGAGTAGGTCGCGGGTGCAGGGAATACCGTCGATGATAGACGGATAGTGGTGACAGCGGCAGCCACGGTGTGGGGAGCAGAGCATAACGTATGACTTGCTGAGCCATCCGTACACCTGTAACTAATGTTACCACCTGTAACTGGTCCCATGTCAACCAGACGTCCGTGAAACAAACAACACCCATCACTTGTCCCCATCTGCCCTCAAGCTACATCTCCCACCACCCCCGGCCTCTGCCGTACTCTCCAGCCCAGCAGGACCAGGCAGATGCATATGCCTCGAGGAAAGCCTGCTTAACATCAGGTCACATGTGTCGTTGGGAAATACAGACGTGCACGACTCCCCTACACCCCAAGCTGCTGAGCCACAGTCCCCTCTCCTCTGAGGGAATCAGGTGGGCTTCCCCAGGACTCTACTCTGGGGTCTCTGCAGGAGATCTGTCATCACCACACTCTTACTCCTAGACACTGAAAACAATGCAGCGTCCAACTTGCATCAGGAGCCAGGAAGTGGACGACAGGGCTATTCTCCAGCTCCCTGGAGGCACGCCAGGGCCAAGAAATGGTGGCTTCTTTTCAGGCCTATGTCCCGCATTCACTATAGCGGGCCTTGCACTAAGGCCAAGGGCATCACATGCCTATGATACTGTGGGCAAAGGTAAAACTGAGTCGGGCAGGTGCACACAGGCAACATTCTATGGGTTTGGGAAAGCTCAAAATTTGGCTTCCAGCCTACCCAGGCCCCCCTACCCCCCACCCCAACGTTCCAGCTGAAATTCTAAATGATTCTGACTCTCAGAGCAACCAGTAGAAAAGTGACTCCCAGGACGCAGACAGGACTGCAGGACTGGTCGTGACTGGGCAGCGTAGCGAGATTCGAGGTAGGTTCATAGAGCTCGTGAGACTCAGGTGGCTCGGGTCTAGCACCTGGACAGGCCATTGGCTTGGTTGTTTTTAGCACCTGAAATCGTGGCCCGGGGATGGGTCCACGAGAAAGTCCTGTGCCTCCGGGCACACCCCTGATGCGACCACGTCCCGTGCCCTCACCAAGCCGGCTCTGTAGCTACAGACTCTGTCTACCCGAAAATGTCAGCACAGGACATGTCACCAGCGAGGTGAGGGTCACAATTAAGATCAGAACCGAGGGGCGCCTGGGTGGCTCCATCGGTTAAGCGTCCGACTTCTGCTCAGGTCATGATCTCACGGTTTGTGAGCTCAAGCCCCGTGACAGGCTCTCTCTCTCTCTCTCTCTCTCTGAAAAATAAGTAAACATTAAAAAAATTTTTTAAAAAGATCAGAACTGAAATCTTTTGGTTCAACATTGGTGCTTTCTCTACTTTATCTCATGGTTGCATCTTAAGTTTCTTCCTTCCTTCCTTCCTTCCTTCCTTCCTTCCTTCCTTCCTTCCTT